>NC_058082.1:317691847-317991847 GCF_014858855.1 Bufo gargarizans
TACACAGTAGCGGGTGTGTGTGAAGTTATTCTGAATGACCCTATGTGCACCTTCAATATGATCTACCCTTTTAGGGATAGATTTCAAATAGCTCTGATATAGCAGAAACCACTAAATTATGAAATTGCTAAATTGGGAATTGTATTTCAACCCAGAACAAAAAATGTGCTTTGACGGACACTAAATAACTTTCCCAGCTACAACAGGACAGCGGTAACGAGAGATTTAGCAGGATATAAATTTGAGGCCTAGTATTTAGGCGCTGGGTGACAGGTATGGGTTTAGTGACAGAATTAGACTTGAAAATACACAGTAGCGGGTGTGTGTGAAGTTATTCTGAATGACCCAATGTGCACCTTGAATATTATATACCCTTTTAGGGATAGATTTCAAATAGCTCTGATATAGCAGAAACCACTAAATTATGAAATTGCTAAATTGGGAATTGTACTTCAACCCAGAACAAAAAATGTGCTTTGACGGACACTAAATAACTTTCCCAGCTACAACAGGACAGCGGTAACGAGAGATTTAGCAGGATATAAATTTGAGGCCTAGTATTTAGGCGCTGGGTGACAGGTATGGGTTTAGTGACAGAATTAGACTTGAAAATACACAGTAGCGGGTGTGTGTGAAGTTATTCTGAATGACCCAATGTGCACCTTGAATATTATATACCCTTTTAGGGATAGATTTCAAATAGCTCTGATATAGCAGAAACCACTAAATTATGAAATTGCTAAATTGGGAATTGTACTTCAACCCAGAACAAAAAATGTGCTTTGACGGACACTAAATAACTTTCCCAGCTACAACAGGACAGCGGTAACGAGAGATTTAGCGGGATATAAATTTGAGGCCTAGTATTTAGGCGCTGGGTGACCGGTATGGATTTAGTGACAGAATTAGACTGGGATATGGCCAAAAAATAACCACACTATTGCTGGTTAAATGCACTTGGTGACGGGCGCAGCTTGCCCCTGATGTAGTATATGGCCAAAAAATGAACAGACTATTGCTGGTTAAATGCACTTGGTGTCACAGCTTGACCAACCACACTACTGAGGGTTAAATGCACTTGGTGACGGGCGCAGCTTGCCCCTGATGTAGTATATGGCCAAAAAATAAACAGACTATTGCTGGTTAAATGCACTTGGTGTGACAGCTTCACCCTGATGTAGGCTTTAGCCAGAAAACAACCACACCATTGAGGGTTAAATGCACTTGGTGACAGGCGCAGCTTGCCCCTGATTTTGTATATGGCCAAAAAATGAACAGACTATTGCTGGTTAAATGCACTTGGTGTGACAGCTTCACCCTGATGTAGGCTTTAGCCAAAAAACAACCACACCATTGAGGGTTAAATGCACTTGGTGACAGGCGCAGCTTGCCCCTGATTTTGTATATGGCCAAAAAATGAACAGACTATTGCTGGTTAAATGCACTTGGTGTGACAGCTTCACCCTGATGTAGGCTTTAGCCAAAAAACAACCACACCATTGAGGGTTAAATGCACTTGGTGACAGGCGCAGCTTGCCCCTGATTTTGTATATGGCCAAAAAATGAACAGACTATTGCTGGTTAAATGCACTTGGTGTGACAGCTTCACCCTGATGTAGGCTTTAGCCAAAAAACAACCACACCATTGAGGGTTAAATGCACTTGGTCGCAGCTTGTGCTGGCGCACCACAAGACACAAAATGGCCGCCGATCACCCCAGAAAAATGTGACTGACAAACGGTCTGGGCAGCCTAAAAACAGTGAGCAATTGAGGATCAGCAGCTCAATGATCCACAGCTGCAGATCGATCAGTTAATCAAGTCCTTTGGAGGAGTTAATCTGCCTAATCTCGCCCTACTGTCGCAGCCGCAACCTCTCCCTACGCTAATCAGAGCAGAGTGACGGGCGGCGCTATGTGACTCCAGCTTAAATAGAGGCTGGGTCACATGGTGCTCTGGCCAATCACAGCCATGCCAATAGTAGGCATGGCTGTGATGGCCTCTTGGGGCAAGTAGTATGACGCTTGTTGATTGGCTGCTTTGCAGCCTTTCAAAAAGCGCCAAGAAAGCGTCACAAAAGCGCCAAGAAAGCGACGAACACCGAACCCGAACCCGGACTTTTACGAAAATGTCCGGGTTCGGGTCCGTGTCACGGACACCCCAAAATTCGGTACGAACCCGAACTATACAGTTCGAGTTCGCTCATCCCTATACACCACCAATCGCAGTCCGAGGATTTGGAGAGGCGGTGCTGGCCCTGGTGCTGAACACTGCTGTCCAGGGTGCTAATTGGTGAAGGGGAGAGAAGGACGAGATTCAAACTTCCTGCGCTCCTCTCTCTCCTCCTCTTCCTGTCCAGCACCCTGACCGTGCAGCATCGTCCAGCACCAGCTCCTGTGTCCCCCTAATCGGCATCCCCCTCCTGCACCCATCGCCACCCAGGTAGGTTAGGGTCAGTGAGGGAGAGGCACCGTTAGGCAGGGAAAGAAGGGAAAAGTAAGTTAGGAAAAAAAAAAAAGTACTTTTATTCCAAACTTCCATCTATCCATCTAACCCTAACCCAGACCCCCCCTGCCACTTGCCCCCACCAGCCCGCCAGTCAGTTTTGGCTAGACCTGGTGGCTGGACGCCGGTCAGTGCAGCTGAAATGAGGACATTTTGGGGCCTCGTGCTGCATATGGGTCTAGTCCAAAAACCCAGTGTCAGGCAATACTGGAGTGGGGACGTCCTGTACCAGACCCCACTGTACAGTATGGTCATGACACGTCACCGGTTTGAGGCCATCCGGAAATGTCTGCATTATTCCGATAATGCAGCATGTCCACCCCGAGGTAATCCTGCCTATGACCGGCTGTATAAGATACGGCCGGTCATCGATCACTTTGGGGCCACATTTCAGTAGCTATACAAAGCTATACAAAAATTCATGAAGCTATACAAAATTTGTGAGAGTACCTCAGGCTACACTTACAAATTTCGTGTGTACGAGGGGCGAGATTCCCGTATTCAACCCCCAGAATGTCCCCCCACTCTGGGTGTTAGCGGAAAAACTCGTGTGGGACCTTATGTACCCACTGCTGGATAGTGGTTACCACTTGTACGTGGATAACTTTTATACCAGCATTCCCTTGTTCAGGTCCCTTGCCGCCAGATCCACGGTCGCTTGTGGGACCGTGCGGAAAAATCAACGCGGCCTCCCTGCCTACCCCCTCCAGGTACCTATCCCCAGGGGTGAGACCCGTGCACTTACCAGTGGAAACCTGTTGCTGGTCAGGTATAAGGACAAGAGGGATGTCCTTATGCTGTCCACAATCCACGGTAACAGCACCACTCCAGTCCCTGTGCGAGGTACCGCGGCAACGGTCCTCAAGCCCGATTGTATCGTCGACTAATATCGGTATATGGGAGGAGTTGATATCTCTGATCAAGTCCTCACGCCATATAACGCCATGCGCAAAACCCGGGCATGGTACAAAAAAGTTGCGGTCTACTTGGTACAGGTTGCCATGTACAACTCTTTTGTACTATCCCGAAGCGCTGGCAGCACAGGGACATTCCTCCAATTCTATGAGGCATTCCTCAAGGACCTGATCTTTTCGGACCGGGAAAGAGCAGGCCGGAGTACCTTGGGAACTGGAGGCGCCCGGATCGTCCCTGGCCAACACTTTCCAGGTGTGGTCCCCCATACTGGAAAGAAGGGACGAACCCCAAAAAAGTGCAGAGTGTGTCACAAGAGGGGGATACGGAAGAACACCACTACTCAATGTGACACGTGCCCCGATCATCCGGGCCTCTGCATTATCGATTGCTTCCGGGAGTATCACACTTCCATGGAGTACTACATTTTTATAATCCCCAACAGTTCACTAGAGAACATAAAACACTATGGCTCTCAGACTTTGGAGACACGAAAACAATTTTTCTTTCCCCCAAAAATATTAGTTTTAGTGCAGGCATCCTCAAACTGCGGCCCTCCAGATGTTGTAAAACTATAACTCCCAGCATGCCCAGACAACCTACAGCCATCATCAGGGCATGGTGGGAATTGTAGTTTTACAACATCTGGAGGGCCGCAGTTTTAGGATGCCTGCTTAGTGTCTCCAAAGTCTGAGAGCCATACATATTGGGCATCGTCGCGTGCGTAAAAGTCGTCGCTATAAAAATAACTTTTGACCAAACGCCTCGGATGAACGGTGTTAAAAATATAAAATAAAAACGATGCCAAAACACCAATTTTTGGGCAAAATTTCAATTTGAATCCATTTTGCCGGTAATAAAGCAAGGGTTAACAGCCAAACAAAACTAAATATTTATTGCCCCGATTCTGTAGTT
The DNA here is from genome assembly GCF_014858855.1 of Bufo gargarizans. Lineage (NCBI taxonomy): Eukaryota > Metazoa > Chordata > Amphibia > Anura > Bufonidae > Bufo > Bufo gargarizans. The sequence goes on from NC_058082.1 coordinate 317,696,179, forward strand.
TGCAGAAACACCCCATATGTGGTCGTAAATGGCTACATAGCCGCACGGCAGGGCATAGAACGAAGGGAACTCCATACGGTTTCTGGAAGGCAGATTTTGATGGACAGTTTTTTTTTTGACACAATGTCCCATTAGAAGCCCCCCCTGATGTAGCCTAGACTAGAAACTCCAAAAAAGTGACCCCATCTAAGAAACTACACCCCTCAAGGTATTCAAAAGTTACTTTAGAAACTATGTTAACCCTTTAGGTGTTCCACAAAACTAAATAGCGAATGTAGAAACAATTTTAGAATTAATTTTTTTTGTTACATTGCCTCACAAAAGAGTAATATAGAGCAACCAAAAATCATATTTACCCCAAAAATAGTCCCAAAACAACAACCACCTTATCCCGTAGTTTCCTAGATGGGGTCACTTTCATGGAGTTTCTACTCTAGGGGTGCATCAGGGGGCTTGAAAGGGTACATGGTGTAAATAAACCAGTCCAGGAAAATCTGCCTTCCAAAAACCATATGGCGTTCCCCTTCTTCTATGTCCTGCCGTTTAGCCAAATAGTAGTTTACCACCACATATGGGGTGTTTATGCAAACTACAGAATCAGGGCAACCCATTTTGAGTGTTGTTTGGCAGTTAGCCCTTGTTTTACTCCTGGAAAAAAATTATTATATTGGAAAATTTTCCAAAAAATAGAAATTTCAAAATTGTTTCTCCATCTGCCATTAACTCTTGTGGAACACCTAAAGGGTTAACAACGTTTGTAAACCCAGTTTTGAATACCTTGAGGGGTGTACTTTCTTAGATGGAGTCACTTTTTTGAAATTTCTATTCTAGGGGTGCAACAGGGGGCTTCAAATAGGACATGGTATAAACAAAACCAGTCCTGCAAAATCTGCCTTCCAAAACCCATATGGTGTTCCCCTCCTTCTATGTGCTACCGTTCGGCCAAACAGTAGTTTACGACCACATATGGGGTGTTTCTGCAAACTACAGAATCAGGGCAACCCATTTTGAGTGTTGTTTGGCAGTTAACCCTTGTTTTACTCCTGGAAAAAATTAATTATATTGGAAAATTTTCAAAAAAATAGAAATTTCAAAATTGTTTCTCCATCTGCCATTAACTCTTGTGGAACACCTAAAGGGTTAACAAAGTTTGTAAACCCAGTTTTGAATACCTTGAGGGGTGTACTTTCTTAAATGGAGTCACTTTTTTTGAAATTTCTATTCTAGGGGTGCAACAGGGGGCTTCAAATGGGACATGGTATAAACAAAACCAGTCCTGCAAAATCTGCCTTCCAAAACCCATATGGTGTTCCCCTCCTTCTATGTGCTACCGTTCGGCCAAACAGTAGTTTACGACCACATATGGGGTGTTTCTGCAAACTACAGAATCAGGGCAACCCATTTTGAGTGTTGTTTGGCAGTTAACCCTTGTTTTACTCCTGGAAAAAAATTGATTATATTGGAAAATTTTCAAAAAAATTGAAATTTCAAAATTGTTTTTCCATTTGCCATTAACTCTTGTGGAAGACCTAAAGGGTTAATAAAGTTTGAAAAACAGTTTTGAATACCTTGAGGGGTGTAGTTTCTAGAATGGGGTCATTTTTGGGAGGTTTCTATTATCTAAGCCTCACAATATGACTTCAAACCTGAACTGGTCCATAAAAAGTGGGATTTTGAAGATTTCTGAAAAATTTCAAAATTTGCTTCTAAACTTCTAAGCCTTGTAACATCCCCAAAAAATAAAATATCATTCCCAAAATGCTACAAACATGAAGTAGACATATGGGGAATGTAAAGTCATCACAATTTTTGGGGGTATTACTATGTATTACAGAAGTAGAGAAACTGAAACTTTGAAATTTGCTAATTTTTCAAACTTTTTGGTAAAAAATGTATTTTTTTATGCAAAAAAATTAACTTTTTTGACCCAATTTTAGCAGTGTCATGAAGTACAATATGTGACGAAAAAACAATCTCAGAACGGCCTGGGTAAGTCAAAGCGTTTTAAAGTTATGAGCACTTAAAGTGACACTGGTCAGATTTGCAAAAAATGGCCTGGTCCTTAAGGTGAAAATGAGCCTGGTCCTTAAGGGGTTAAAATCCTCCTCCTAAGGGGTCCAGATAGCATCTCGGGGAGTTTGCCTTCATTTTGACAAGATTTGACCATATATTGCTGCCAAAAAACCTTCTACAGCCTAGCATAAGTTGCAAGGAGAAAAGAGGAAGGAGAGCCGGGCAGGGAGGAAGGAACAGAGTGCTGATAGACAGCCTGACTCTGGATCTGCATCACCACCCGGCTCACCCCTTCATCCCTCAGAGGAATCCAAATAATTCCCATTCAGCATTCAGACCCCTAGGGACCTAGGGGTCTGAATGCTGAATGGGAATTATTTGGATTCCTCTGAGGGATGGGGGGCGAGCCGGGTGGTGATGCAGATCCAGAGTCGAGCTGTCTATCAGCACTCTGTTCCTTCCTCCCTGCCCGGCTCTCCTTCCCCTTTTCTCCTTGCAACTTATGCTAGGCTGTAGAAGGTTTTTTGGCAGCAATATATGGTCAAATCTTGTCAAAATGAAGGCAAACTCCCCGAGATGCTATCTGGACCCCTTAGGAGGAGGATTTTAATATTTTGGAAAAAAACACATCAAAAACGCATGTGACCGCATGTGCGTTTTTTGTGCGTTTCTTATAACCATTACATCCTGATTGTTATTTATATGTTTTTAACATGTTCTTCTTATTATTTTTGTTTATATGATGTTATATTGCATATCAGAATACTCTATGGACTAATGATATAATATAGGAGCTGGAAGTGACTGTTGCTTTAAGAATTTGGCTCCTATAGAGACATAAAGGGCAATAAGATTCTATTTCGGACTTTCATGATGTTTCAATTAGATCAGTCCCACCCATGGCTGGTCTCTTGGGAAGGTATAAAATGCTGCAAAGTGCTCACTGTCTTTACCACTGATGAAGGGGTGTATACCCTGAAACGCGTCTGGGCCAGTTGGGACAGTGAGCCGTACCCCAGGATCTACGAGGGAGAAATAACCACTATCGGGGTGATCTTCGCATCTGGAGCACTACCCTGTCTCGAATTAAGAGACTGTATCTTTAAGAAGGATCGATTGCTTTACTACCATTCCAGCCGAGGAGTCACGTCAGACGTGACGTTCGAAACTCCATACCACGTGGGACGCCGCGTTTGGGTAAGATCGGCTACGTTTGCGATCCATTACATCGAGCCAGCGACAGAACAGGGTAAGAAATTCCCCTCACGATTATTGATAGATCTGACTATTCAAATTTACTGGAGGATTTAAATCGGACAGTACCGAATACGATCTTTCTGACATAGTCAGATTGTGGATGTGATCCCTTTGGAGCCTGACACAGGCTTGAATTTTTCAAGTGTATAAAGACCCGGTGCGATTATTTAGATTGCACACAGGTGGACATAATTTCACTAACTATGTGACTTCTAAAGGAAATTGGTTGTACCAGAGCTTTTTATGGGCTTCCTAACAAGGGGGTGAATACACATGCACATGCCAATTTTCTGTTTTCTATTTCTGAACAATAGTTTTATTTATATATTTTTCTCATTTCAATTCATGTTAACATAACATTGAACTTAAGGCTGTAATGTTACAAAATATGAAAAAAGTCAAGGGGGGTGAATACTTTTGCAATACACTGTAAAGCCGTTTGCTTTAGATCCCAGACAGCTTGCCCCTTGTCGAGTGTCCTGTCCGAAAGGATGTTCAGTGCAGCAGTGGGGATCGTGACCGATAAGCGCACTCGCCTAGCTCACGACAGTGTGGACTAACTCACATTTCAAAAAATTTATGAGGCATGGATCTCTGAGGAATTCCACACCTGTGACGACCATGTGTAATTTAATTTCCTCATGCCAGCCCATACATATCCCCCACTACCCAGAACAAAGAATGGTCCTTGTCTTATGTATATACAGCGGCATAAAAGGCCTTTTCATTCAGGTGAATGCCTAATTTTTGGGGCCTGTACTCCAGTGCCCTACAGTAAAAAATTAATCCAGTGACCGCCTAATGTACCTCCAGACACATAATCACAAGTTCTTTTCTGTCAGCTGAATGTCTAATTTTAGGGGCCTGTACCCCCGTGAGAGTTTCCCTTTAAGACGCATAAAAATGGCCCCTGATTAAAATACATATATTTTGTGGGAATTTTTGCCAATGATCCCCCTCTGGTATGTCACTTTCCATGTTGTGGGTACTATTTCCAGTAAGTATTTGGTGGCTGCAAATATGACCTGAAGGTTTTTCAGGTTCGCCTGCCATTAAAGTAAATGGGACCTGCCGCGAACGTACCGTTCGCGAACTGTCCCAGCCGATGTTCGTCCATCACTATTGTTATGTAATGTTACGCCAGGTATTGGCCATTCATTCCAGGCCTAACCACTCTGTTCCTCCTCTCTTGGTTGGAGTGGGCTGGTCCTACTTCCTGCCAGGAGGGGAGGTGTTGAGAGTTGAAGGAAAGAGCTACTACTCCCAGAGACTCTATCCAATTTTCCTGTGGCACCGTCACTCCAGAGAGATCATCAGTATCCAGAACTCTGCATCCAGAAAGACAACAGAGTGATAAGTGAAATTACAGCTTTACAGGCACGGCTGCAGGTGAGGGGCTACAGCTCATACACCCATCACCTAGAGCAACCATTATGCCAGACAAACATCAAGCCTGTATCATAATGGACACAAGAGCCTGCAAGTGCCATTAAATTGCCATCCAACAAGCCACCATATCTTTTCATCTGGTGACAGAAACTACACTACTGTATTTAATACTGTTGGATGTGCCATAAGTTATACTTTGTAAAGAGAGACTGTTACACGTGCATTTTACACTGCACTAATCCCCAGGGAGCAATGGCCTGAGGGTGTACACAGTGACACAACACCTCATCAGGGCCACTACCACTCTCATCTTCTGCACCGGCTCCTCACCTCAGGAGCTTGCTGCATATAAGGGCTTGTTTTTTCCTGGTGAGCTTTAGTTTTTATATTTAGAGCCAATTCGGGGTATGTAATCTTTGACCACTTTACATTCAAATGGACAGAAAAATGGCATTCAGGAATTAAGTTATTTTTCATTAATTAATGGTTTACTTTAGACTAAGGATGAGCAAGTCGAATAGGGTTCACATGACTCTGGGAGGAAGTGTGTGTGTGTGTGTGTGTGTGGGGGGGGGGGGCTTTCCCCCAACATCAGCCAATAAAGAGGCAGGGAGATGCCTTTGCAGAACAAGCAGATGTCATTCTGTTCAGAGCTATTGATGAGAATGGATAGGTCTATGCAGTGTCTGACAATCTCCCCCCCCCCCCCCCCCCCCCCCCCCCCCACAGTATACAGAGGCTCAAGCAAGCATCTATTCTAGTGTAACAAACAATGTAGAGAAATAATTGAAAAAAATAATTGGGGGACTTTGATCAGGATACACTTTGGTGGACTGAAGGGGTCAGTGGCTGGGCACACTGCCTAATACGGCTGCTGCTGCAGCACCTCCTAGAAGTTCTGTGTTCCAAAATCCTTGAAATAAAATGTGATGTGAAGGGTATATTTTTCTTCCAAACCTCATGTTTCTACATATGCTTATTGCCAGAACAGTACCCTTGGGCCTCTTGCAAACGACTGTAAGTATTTTGCAGTTCGCAAAAAACAGATCCTCAAAAAATATGGATGATGTCCGTGTGCATTATGTATTTTGCGGAACGGAACAGCTGGCCTCTAATGGAACAGTCCTATCCTTGTCCGTAATGCAGACAATAATATGACATGTTCTATACGGAAACGGAATGCAAACGAGTACCTTCTGTTTTTTTGCGGACACATTGAAATGAATGGTTTCGTATACGGTCCGCAAAAGAAACGGAATGAAAATACGTTTGTGTGCAGGAGGCCTTATTCGGCACCCTATCTTCTGTTGGTAAGCAATTGCCCTTTTTTTTAAACCTATATTTTTTTAAATTTCAAATTCAATTTTTATACCAGTGAATTTAAAAGCAAATTACACCATAGACAGAAATATCACCACCTTTCACGCATCATTATATTGGTGGAAGAGGAAACAATCACATTACAAGTTTGCAACGTGTGTCCTAGGCTACTTTCACATCTCTGGTGAAAATATCCGACAGGCTGTGCCAGATTTTACAGTTCACTGCCAGATCCCTATTGACTATAATGCATAAAAGCAGGCTCTCAGTTGGGCAAATACCACTGCATACAGTGGGGGTTTTTCCAGCCAAAAGCAGACATTTATGCCGGTACAGTCCGCTGGATCAGACATGCTGGAGATGTGAAAGTAGACCTAATAGTAAAGATAAGTGTTTTTTGAACCTGAGTTTTTAAACACAAATAACACAGTAGACAGAAATCGTGTTGGCCTTTCCTGCATCATTATATTGGTGGTTTTGGGGAGGAATAATCTCATTACAAGTTTTCAGCATGTCTTAATAGTAAAGATAAGTCTTTTTTCAGCCTGTATTTTTAACCCTTTCAGGACCGGGCCATTTTTTGCAAATCTGACATGTGTCACTTTATGTGGTGATAACTTTAAAATGCTTTTACTTATCCAAGCCATTCTGAGATTGTTTTCTCGTCACATATTGTACTTCAGTGGTAAAATTGAGTAAAGTTTTATTTTTATTTATAAAAAAATTCCAAATTTACCAAAAATTTGGAAAAATTACCAAATTTCAAAATTTCAATTTCTCTACTTTTATAAAAGATAATACCTCCAAAAATAGTTATTACTTTACATTCCCCATATGTCTACTTCATGTTTGGATCATTTTGTGAATGTCATTTTATTTTTGGGGGACGTTAGAAGGCTTAGAAGTTTAGAAGCAAATCTTGAAATTTTTCAGAAAATTTACAAAACTCACTTTTTAAGGACCAGTTCAGGTCTGAAGTCACTTTGTGAGGCTTACATAATAGAAAACACCCAAAAATGATCCCATTTTAGAAACTACACCCTCAAGGTATTCATAACTCCTTTTACAAACTTTGTTAACCCTTTTTAGGTGTTCCACAAGAATTAATGAAAAATAGAGATAACATTTCATAATTTCACTTTTTTGGCAGATTTTCCATTTGAATCCATTTTTTCCAGTTACAAAGCAAGGGTTAACAGCCAAACAAAACTCAATATTTTTGGCCCTGATACTGTAGTTTACAAAAACACCCCATATGTGGTCGTAAACTGCTGTACGGGCACACAGTATTGCGCAGAGGGAAAGGAACGCCATATGGATTTTGGAAAGCAGATTTCACTGGGATAATTTTAAGCTGCCATGTCACATTTGAAGAGCCCCTGATGCACCCCTAGAGTAGAAACTCCAAAAAAGTGACCCCATTTTAGAAACTACACCCCTCAAGGTATACAAAACTGATTTGACAAACTTTGTTAACCCTTTAGGTGTTCCACAAGAATTGATGTAAAATAGAGATGAAATTACCGAATTTCACTTTTTTGGCAGATTTTCCATTTTAATCCATTTTTTCCACTAACAAAGCAAAGATTAACAGCCAAACAAAACTCAATATTTATGGCCCTGATTCTGTAGTTTACCCCATATGTGGTAGTAAACTGCTGTACGGGCACACAGTATTGCAAAGAAGGAAAGGAACGCCATATGGTTCTTGAAAAGCAGATTTCACTGGGATAATTTTAAGCTGCCATGTCACATTTGAGGACCCCCTAATGCACTCCTAGAGTAGAAACTCCAAAAAAGTGACCCCATTTTAGAAACTACACCCCTCAAGGTATACAAAATGGATTTGACAAACTTTGTTAACCCTTTAGGTGTTCCACAAGAATTGATGGAATATAGAGATGCCATTTCAGAATTTCACTTTTTTGGCAGATTTTCCATTTTAATCAATTTTTTCCAGTTACAAAGCAAGGGTTAACAGCCAAACAAAACTCAGTATTTATGGCCCTAATTCTGTAGTTTGCAGAAACACCCCATATGTGGTCGTAAACTGCTGTACGGGCATATGGCATTGCGCAGAAGTAAAGGAACGCCATACGGTTTTGAGAAGGCAGATTTTGCTGGACTGGTTTTTTGACACCATGTCCCATTTGAAGTCCCCCTGATGCACCCCTACAGTAGAAACTCCAAAAAAGTGACCCCATTTTGGAAACTACGGGATAAGGTGGCAGTTTTGTTGGTACTATATTAGGGTAAATATGATTTTTGGTTGCTCTATATTACAATTTTTGTGAGGCAAGGTAACAAGAAATAGCTGTTTTGGCAGCATTTTTATTTTTTGTTATTTACAACACTGACAGGTTAGATCATGTGGTATTTTTATAGAGCAAGTTGTTACGGATGCGACAATACCAAATATGATTTTTTGGGGGGTTGTTTGTTTCAGTTTTATATAGCAAAGCATTTTTGAAAAGAAATGATTTTTTAGTGTCTCCACGTTCTGAAAGCCTTAGTTATTTTTTTTATTTTTTTGGCGACTGTATTGTGTAGGGGCTCATTTTTTTCGGGATGAGATGACTGTTTGATTGGTACTATTATAGGGTACATATGACTTTTGATCACTTGCTATGACACTTTTTGTGATGTAAGATGACATAAAATGGCTCTTTTTACACTTTTTTTTTCACAGTATTCACCTGAAGGGTTAGTTCGTGTGATATTTTTATAAAGCAGGTTATTATGGACTCGGCGATACCTAATATGTAAACCTTTTTTTTCCCCTAAGTTTTACACAATGATTTCATTTTTTAAACCAAAAAAAATCATGTTTTAGTGTCTCCATGGTCTAAGAGCCATAGTCTTTTCAGTTTTTGGGCTATTGTCTTAGTTAGGGTATGATTTTTGCGGGATGAGATGACGGTTTGATTGGCATATTTTGGGGTGCGTATGAATTTTTGATCGCTTGCTATTACACTTTTTGTGATGTAAGGGGATAAAAAAAATTTTTTTTTACACTTTTTTTTTACGGTATTCACCTGAGGGGTTAGGGCACGTGACATTTTTATAGAGCAGGTTATTACGGACACAGTGATACCTAATATGTCAACTTTTTTTTTATTTATGTAAGTTTTACACAATAATATTTTTGTAGCAAAAAATAAATAATGTTTTAGTGTCTCCATATTCTGAGAGCCATAGTTTTTTCAGTTTTTAGGTGATTATCTTAGGTAGGGTACCATTTTTGCGGGATGAGATGACTATTTGATTGGTACTATTTTGGGGTGCACATGACATTTTGATCGCTTGCTATTACACTTTTTGTGATGTAAGGTGACAAAAAAATGTTTTTTTACATGTTTTTATTTTTTATTTTTACGGTGGTCACCTGAGGGGTTAGGTCATGTGGTATTTTTATAGAGCAGGTTGTTACGGACTCAGCAATACCTAATACGTATACTTTCTTTTAATTTACTTAAGTTTTACACAATAACAGCATTTTTTAAACAACAAAAAATGATGTTTTAGTGTCTCCATATTCTGAGCCATATTTTTTTTTCTTTTTGGGCAATTGTCTTAGGTAGGGGCTCATTTTTTGTAGGATGAGCTGACGGTTAGATTGGTACTATTGGTCCTTTTTGTTACGGTGTTCAGCTGAGAGGTTAGGTCATGTGTTAGTTTTATAGAGCCGGTGGAGACGGATGCGGCAATACATAATATGTGTACTTTTCTTTTTTCCCCTATTTTTTTTTTTTTTAATTTCCCTTTATTTTGGCAAAAGGATTTTATTAATTTTTTTACTTGAAACTTTATTTTTTGGAAAACTTTTTTTTACTTTGTTTTTTGTACCACTCTGGGACTTCAACTTTTGGGGGTCTGATCCCCTTTACAAATGCATTCCAATACTTCTGTATTGGAATGCATTGGCTGTATGTGTAATACAGTGTGTATTACACATACAGCTTCCTGCCTGTGAGATCCAGGGGCTGGATCTCACAGGCTCTCCCCCAGAAGGCAGCCACGATGCCTAAGGAAGGCATTGCGCTGCCTTCCATGCCATCGGGTCCCCATCACAGCAGCACGGGGACCCGATGGCAGGTCGATACCCGCGAGAACATCGCATGTGCCACAGTCAGCGCTGACCGCGGCACATTGAGGGTTAATGATTTCACAGATGCTGGCAGGGGTCCGGCTATCAGTGACTGACGGACCCCTGCCACTGATCGGGTGGGCGCAGCTCCTGCACCCGCCCGATCAGCGCGCCGTACATGTACTGCGCTGGTCCTTAAGTCACGGATATCTGCGCCATACATGTACGGCGCGGGTCCTCTACAGGCTAAATACAAATAACACAGTAGACATCAATCTTACTGGCGCTAGTACTGCAATATTCCCAAAGTAAATTGTCAATAGCAGTAAGGCTTCATGCACACGACAGAGAAAAAAAAGTCCATTAAAAACAGACAAACTGTCTATTTTTAACTGACTTTTTTTTTTTACTGATGCCTTTCTGACAAACGGACATTAACAACAGACCAATTCAATTGCATGGGGGCAGTTGGTCAGTGAAAAACAGACAAGATAGAGCAAATTCAAATTTTTGATGTCCGTTTTTCACTGGCCATCAAAATATATGCAGTGTGAATAACCCCATAGACTACCATAGGTCTTCAAACGGACACGTGATTGCCATTAAAAAAACCTCCATTACACGTCCGTTTTTCACTGTTGTGTGCATGTAGCCTAAATGTACAGTGAAAAAAACGTATTTATAGCGGCTCTCCTTTTTTATTGTCCTGGAATTGGTGCTCTGACTGAAGTGACTCACCCAGCCTAAATGTGTTTGTAGAAGGGGAAGGACATTTAATTGTGCCTCTGTCTTTACATTACAGAAAAAACGCTTGCAATTTTACTAAAGCCGTTCTATAATTTGTGTGACTGTGTACCAAACCCATGATTTTTCATTTAGGAAACTCTTGTCTGGAATACGGAGGAGGTCTCATCCTCCCAGAGCCAGAATGTCCGGACAGAAGTAGTGGTAGGCCACAGTTCTCCCTGGCTTCCAAAAGTCGCAACATTATTATTGAGGACAAAAAGGAGGCAATTGTTAATTGAATGGCTCACTCCTCAGTTACAGCAGGATGATGTGGAGGTCACCTCTGAATCTGACAATGTGCCTTGGAGGCAGGGGTCACAGCAGTCCTCCTGCTCCTTCTCCATACAGCCCCAGAGAAGCCTTTCAGTTGCATCCTCTCTGTCTTCCCTGCCCCCTCCTTCATTTTTTTTCTTAAGAGGCAACAAAACCCCACCACGCACTATGGCAGATGGTCACTCATCTCTGTAGACATAACTAAAAACAATTATGGGGGGTCATAGTATTTTCAGTATTAAAGTGCAAGAAAAACGATACAGTAGTATCACCGTAATTGTACTGACCTGGAGAATGAAGAGCACAGTTTTACCGCATAGTGAATGCTGTAAAAACAAAATGTGTAAAATTTTGGCGGAATTGTTTTTTTGTTAGTGTTTTTTCAAATTCTACCCTATTTAGAATTTTTCCCACTTTCCACTACATCCTATGCAATATTAAATGGTTCCATTAGAAAGTACGACTTGTCCCACAAAAAACAAACCCTCATATGGCCGTGTAAATGGAAAATAAAAAAGTTATGGCTCTGGGAAGGCAAGAAGCGAAAAATGAAAATGCAAAATTGGACAATTGCTGTGTCAGGAATTTGTTAAACAGGCTGTTTGTTAATGGCATCAAACATGCGTTTACCCATAGCTATATGTGTCAGTGTAACTCTGACAATATTTGCTATTGCCGTCATTGTATTCCTGAGCTCAAAGGGGGGGGCAAAACAGAAAACATTTATAAAAAAATAAACAAAAAGAGAACATCTTTTTCTAAAAATTTGGAGCCCTAGGAAAATAAAGGGAGTTATCTACCAATTTTTAGGCAATTGTAGCAACTTTGGTCCGGGTAAAATCAATTCAGGTCCAAACTGAACTTTTAGAAAATTGGCGAACCTGAAATGAATAGGTTTGCTCATCTCTAATCCAGTAATATAATAAATTGTCCGAATGTAGATATGGTGCAAGCTAAGTTAAACAAGGTACTGTAAATGTGAACTAGGCCCGGGTCCAGTTGAATTACACCCAAGTGTGCTTAAAGGATTATATACAGTGGCCATAAATAATATTATAAGTGATACCCAGCATGGGTTTACCAAGGACAGAAGATGTCAGACTAACCTGATTTGGTTTTGTGAGGAGGTGAGTAGAAGCCTGGACAGAGGGGCGGCTATGGATGTAGTGTTTCTGGATTTTGCAAAGGCTTTTGATTCTGTCCCTTAAAGATGTGTAATAAGTAAAATAAGGTCTGTAGGCCTAGAAAGTATAGTTTGTAATTGGATTAAAAACTGAAGGATCGTGTCCAGAGAGTTGTGGTCAGAATGGTCCCGGGTTATAAGTGGTGTACCACAAAAGTTCAGTACTGGGTCCTCCTATTATTATTATTAAGATTTTTTTCACTGACTTATCCTCTGGATAGTACAAACAAACAGGTAACGGCAGCATCTCCAGCGACTTCTTTTTTGGACAGACTTCACAGAAAGTGTGCCATAAAAATAAACAGCAACGTTTCGGCTACTACATAGCCCCAGGCTTGACAAAGGCTATGTAGTAGCCAAAACTTTGCTGTTTATTTTTATAAAGAAGTCGCTGGAGATGCTGCCATTACCTGTTTGTTTGTACTATTCAGTGGGCAGCTGAGGAGCTGCGGCCATGGTTTGGCTGATGCATTCCGGTGTGGTCGTTTAATGGTCCGTGGGTGAAAAAAAAATGGTGAAAAGTTGTTTCCTGTAAAAGCATACAAAAAATAAGGGGACATTGCCTTGGTCTTGAGAAGAAAAATGTCATTTTCCAGAGATGACAAAGCTTTTTTTACTGTAAAAAGAACTGTAAACCCAAAAACCTGTTTTATTGCACTTCAATCATTCAGCCACTAGGTGTCAATCTTCACTCATTTCCAAAAGAAATCATGGTGATGATAAAGTTTAAGCTACATTAAAACAAGCTTTCATCATTGCTTTGAAAGAGATATGTACTTTTTTTTTTTCTACAAGCACATTATATTCAGCAGAGGCACAAGCCAATTTTATTTGTTATGCTATAGCAAAATATGTAGGTCACTTATATAAAAGTAACAAAATGCTGCTTTGTAGAAATGTGTGGGTTTGCACTGGTAATATGACTGTCACATGTTTTTATTTTTTCTGAAAAACTTGATGACTTGAATCCAAGCCTGCAGGGAAGATTAACAATGAAAATACAAAACGATTCAAAGTCTATTATTACTTTTATAGTAAGGGTACTTTCACACTAGCGGCAGGGGACTCCGGCAGGCTGTTCCAGTGGGTGAACAGCCTGTCGGATCCGTCCTGCCGCTAGTTCACGTGTGCCCCTGGACTGCCGCTCCGTCCCCATTGACTATAATGCATGCAATACATTTAGTTTGGCCGCCTCTTTGCGTGCGCTGCCGACGGAACTCCGCCCCCATTATAGTCAATGGGGACGGAGCGGCAGTCCAGGGGCACACGTGAACTAGCGGCAGGACGGATCCAACAGGCTGTTCACCCGCCGGAACAGCCTGCCGGACTCCCCTGCCGCTAGTGTGAAACTAGCCTAAAACAAATCAGATTTCATTGGTCTACATTTTGAAAGTGGATTTGTGCCAAATGTATTAAAAATTGTGAGTCTCTTAGTAAATGTGGTGAATTTTGTTTTAGAAGTAAGAAACTCGAATGTGCACATTTTCATTGCAGATTAGTGCCAACATTTGCACCATTTTCTAGTTTTTTCTTGATAAGACTATTTTCACATCTGCGTTTTTGCTGTCCGGTTTTCAGATCCGGCATGGGTTCTCAAAACCACAGCAAAACAAATCCTTTTGACTAATAAAACTGGCTGCATCCATTCAGAACAGATCCGGTTGTATTATAGTGAAAATGAAGAAACCAGATCCGCCACTAAAACCATTGTAAGTCAATGGGTGCTGGATCGAAAACCGGATCCAGTACCATTGATTTACAGTGCCTTGAAAAAGTATTCACCCCCTTGACTTTTTTCGTGTTTTGACGCCTCACAACCTGGAATTAACATGGATTGTTTGAGGATTTGCATCATTTAATTTACAGAACATGCCCACAACTTTGAAGATAATATTTTTTTTATTGTGAAGCAAACAACAAATAGGACATAATAACAGAAAAAGTCAATGGGCATAACTATTCACCCCCCTAAAGTAAATTATTTGTAGAGCTACCTTTTGCAGCAATCACATCTCCAATTCGCTTTGGATAAATCTCTATGAGCTTGCCACATCTTACCACTGGGATTTTTCCCTTCAAGTTGGATGTTTTGCGCTTGTGAACAGCAATCTTTAAGTCTGACCACAGATTTTCTATTGGATTGAGATCTGGGCTTTGACTAGGCCATTCCAACACATTTTGGCCTCTTGTACACAAACGTTTTTTTTCCCGTTTCCGTTCTGTTTTTTGCGTTCCGTATATGGACTGTATATAGAACCATTCATTTCAATGGATCCGGAAACAAAACTGAAGGTACTCTGTATGCCTTCCATTTCCGTTCAAAGATAGAACATATCCTAGTATTGTCCACATAACGGACAAGGATAGTACTGTTCTATCAGGGGACAGCTGTTCAATTCCGCAAAAAATGGAATGCACACGGAAGTCATCCGTATTTTTGGCAGATCCATTTTTTGCGGACCGCAAAATAATGAAAAAGCCATACGGTCGTGTGCAAGAGGCCTATTTCCCCTTAAACCACTCAAGTGTTGCTTTAGCAGTGTGTTTGGGGTCATTGTCCTGCTTGAACGTGAACCTCCGTCCTAGCCTCAAATCACGCACAGAGTGGTACAGGTTTTGCTCAAGAATATCCCTGTATTTAGCACCATCCATCTCTCCCTCAACTCTGACCGGTTTCCCAGTCCCGGCTGCTGAAAAACATCCCCACAGCATGATGATGCCACCATCATGTTTCACTGTGGGTATACTATTCTTTGGGTGATGTGATGTGTTGGGTTTGCGCTAGACATAGCGTTTTCTTTGGCCGAAAAATTCAATTTTAGTCTCATTAGACCAGAGCACCTTCCTCCATGCATTTTGGCTTTTCACAAACTCACAATGTGCATTTTTGTTTTTTGTTGAAAGTAATGGCTTTCTTCTGGCCACTCTGCCATAAAACTATGTAGCAAATGGCTTATTGTATTGTACTTCAGTCTCTGCTGTGGAACTCTGCAGCTCCTCCAGGGTTAACTTAGGTCTCTGTGCAGCTTCTCGGATTAATGCCCTCCTTGCCTAGTCCGTGAGTTTTGGTGGGTGGCTGTCTCTTGGCTGGTTTGCTGTTGTGCCATGTTCTTTCCATTTGGTTATAATAGATTTGATGGTGCTCCTGGGGATCATCAAAGATTTGGATATTTTTTTTTTATAACCTAACCCTGACTTGTACTTCTCAACAACATTGTCCCTGACTTGTTTGGAGAGTTCCTTGGTCTTCATGGCAGTATTTGGTTAGTAATTTAGTAATGCCTCTTGCTTAGGTGTTGCAGCCCCTGAGGCCTTTCAAAAAAGGTGTGTATATGTAATGACAGATCATGTGACACTTAGATTGCACACAGGTAGACATGATTTCAAAAATTATGTGACTTCTGAAGGTAATTGGTTGCACCAGAGCTTTTTATGGGCTTCCTAACAAAGGGGGTGAATACATATGCACATGGCAATTTTCTGTTTTCTATTTCTGAACAATAGTTTTATTTATATATTTTTCTCATTTCACTTAACCAATTTAGACTATTGTGTTCTGATACATCACATAAAATTCAGATTAACAAAACTTTGAACTTAAGGCTGTAATGTAACAAAACAAGAAAAAAGGGGAGTGAATACTTTTGCAAGGCACTGTACATGTTTTTTTGTGTGGGATCCAGATTCTTCAGTTTCCCATGCCGCACACAAAACAGCGACTTTGTGAATGGTATGGTAACACAAAAAAACGGAACACAATGCATTATGATGAACTTCTTTCTGGTTTGTTCAGTTTTGTCCCCATTGACAATAAATGGGGACAAAACTGAAGCGCTGTGCTACGGTTTCGAGACCCTGTGCCGGATCTCAAAACCAGTCAGCACAACGCAGATGTGAAAGTAGCCTAAATCTGTCTACAACTTAAAATGGTTGTCTAGAATTTTGTAATGATAGCCTATCCTCAGGATAGGCCATCGATATCAGATCCACTACTGCTTTGCAGTAGCAGCACCAGGTTTGGCTGCAGCGTTCACATGTACCCCTATAAACAGGATGTTATCGGTGCACAGGGAGACGAAGAGCCAGCCGAGGAGCGACTGTCACGGTGGGGAGTGGGTGAAAGCCCCCACCGTACAATGTCGAGCAGGCCGACAAGCAACTAGGCCAGAGGCTAAGATAAGGGAGAAGGTCACCCCCTATTGCTTCCCTAACCCTCATCCTAACTCCTACCCATATGAGTGGACCTGGATGGTAGGACGACTCATACCCAGGAACCTAGGACCCTGAATCACCCTGATAATCCCTAAAAAAATAGGGAAAAGGCTGAGACAACCTGTTCTTACACAGAACCACAGGAGTCTCAACTGGCCTAAATGTCAGGGAAAAATTTGAAACCGTATACAGCTACTGGATCGGCAGGTAAGCACATAGAACAACACACTTACCAGCCACAACGACTCTAACCCAAGCATGAGTACAGGTGCCCACACACCATACAGGACACAGTACAAACAACCACACCCAGGTATCCAGAACACCAGTTACTGCCTGGACTCCCATGCAAACAGGACACACGGCGGCCCCGGGCCTTCCGGAGGAATCACCGATAGACAGGACGATGTCTAGCAGACATGTTGGACAACAAACACCACCAAACATGTAACAACAACCAGACATAGCACCTACCCATACAAACGACACCACACATAAAGTAGGGTAGTGAAGGGAAGGAGACACTGGGAAGACATAGGAGAGACATTGCTGAGACCTTGATGTTCTACAAGGTGGCCCTCAAGCACTGGGCAGATGGAATAAGCTGGACATGAGCATAGCTCCAGCACCAACAAAGGCTGGAGGACAACTCACTCCAGCCTTTAATCCACAGGTTAAATAAACTTAGTGGCCACTCCCAGCCCAGGAGTTAACCCCTCCAGAACAAGACAGACAAGGAACTAAGATATAAGGGGAAGTGCACACACATGCAGAGTAAACAAAACGTTGCCCCTGGCAACCACATGCACGGCAAACGTGTCACGGCAAACAGCAACAAGATCGTGACACCGCCGTGACAGCAACAGAGATTGAACCAAGTGGCAGGGACCAGGCAAGTAGGATCATCACTGTGGTCGGCCACTCTGTAAGGTCTGTTATAATGTTGGATAACCCCTTTAAGGGACCCTATGATCAAAAAAGTAGACTTAAAAAACATGGGAAGCTGCACCATCCCTTTTCAAGCCTAATATTGCAGCTACGTCAGTTGCCAGGTCACTTAGGAGATGGTTGATGCAGTTATAAAGTCTGTCAAGGGCCAATACTTCATATGAAAATGTAATTGATTATTTTCCATTACTTTTAAAAGCAGTTGATTTATTATCAGACACTACTTCAGATTCACTGACAGATAGAAATACTGATCTCACCAATGTTGATAGAAGAGCATTAAGGCTCAAGTCATGGTCAGGAGATGAGTTCAAAGATTTAAATATGTAATATTTCTTTATATGGAGAATACTCTTTGGGAAGGGTCTAGAAAAAATCCTCGAAAAAGCCACCGACAGTTTTCTTGAGGAAAAGAAGAAAAGGAAATATCTCTTTTTTAAGTTTAGGAAAACAGAAATGATCCTAGAAAAGTTGTTGGTTAATAAGGTTAATAATCATTTTGTCCGACTTTTGTTGAGACCTCCCACAAACTTTGCAATTACCCCAATTTAAAGTGCAACAGCATTGCAAAATTTAGAAGAAGGGATAATGGATTTAGTAGATATGGAAGTGTTAATTTCTGTGCCTAAAGATTGATTTGGCCAGACAGTGGTTTTGTTTCCCAAGCCAAATGGGAAGTTCCCTTTGATAATAAATTTAAAGAGACTGAGCAAGCTCACAAAATGCAAAAAATTCAAGATGGAGTAGATAAAATCCACGTTTACTCTTTTGCAAGAAGGAACGTTGAGTTTCAGCGCGTGCTCACGTCGCACAACAG
The DNA here is from genome assembly GCF_014858855.1 of Bufo gargarizans. Lineage (NCBI taxonomy): Eukaryota > Metazoa > Chordata > Amphibia > Anura > Bufonidae > Bufo > Bufo gargarizans. The sequence goes on from NC_058082.1 coordinate 317,714,464, forward strand.
CCGGTGAGCTGTCAATTTCAGGCGCTGCTGCAGCGTTGACAGACCGGCTGGAGCTGTTGATGACTTGCGGAAATGTGCACACACGCTGTGCACCTTCACCAGTAGCTCAGACAAATTGGGGTAGGTTTTGAGAAACCGCTGAACCACTAAGTTTAAGACGTGGGCTAGGCATGGGATGTGTGTGAGATGGCCGAGCTCCAAAGCTAGGCACGGCCTGTTGAAGCTTCCCCACTGATGACTGAATGATGCTGATAATTCGGAGGTGGAAGTGAAGGAGGAGGCAGAGGAGGAGAAGTGGGGGTTGGTGCCACTAAAGTAGGTACTTGCGGAAACCCTGATCGACATAGGGCCCGCAATCCTTGCCGTCTGTAGCACCTGTGCTATCCCAAGGTACGACTCGCTCCCGGACTCCACAACATTCACCCAGTGTGCCATTAGGGAAAGTAGCATCCCTGGCCGAATGCACTTGTCCATGTGTCCGTGGTTAAGTGGACCTTCCCAGTAACTGCGTTGGTCAGGGCAACTGTAATGTTACGGGACACATGTTGGTGTAAGGCAGGCGTGGCACACCTTGGGGACTGCGTAACGCGGGACGGCTGACGACTTTAGGCTGCGCAAGGCTTAAGTGTCCACAAGCCTAAATGGCAACATTTCCATGGTCATTAATTTGGAAAGCTGCGCATTTAGTGCTATGGCCTGTAGGTGGGTGGATGGGTATTTGCGCTTGCATTCAAGTGCTTGGGGTAAGGACATTTGTACGCTGCGCTGGGACACGGAAGTGAATGTGGTCGCTGATGGTGTTTGCGATGGTCCAGGTGCAGGACTGGAGGCATCTGGGCCTGCACCTTCGACAGGGGATTATTACAGCACGTAATATAGGGGAAGAGGAGGCAGTGGTGTGACCCGCAGACACAGATTGTGGACCCAGGTGTTCGGGTCTGTGAAACAGTTGCGGGCCTGTTTGTTGTGGCCCTCCTTCTCCCTTTTGCCACCCCACTGCCTCTTCCAGCCTGTTGCGGTGCAGCAGATCCACCCCCTCTGTACTGCTGTCCTCGTTTGACTTTCCACCTTCCCAGGTTGGGTCAGTGACTTCATAGTCCACCACCTCCTCTTCTACTTCCTCACTCTGCTCATCCTCCTGACTTGTTGACCTAACCACAACCTCAGTGATTGACAACTGTGTCTCATCTTCTTCCTCAACCTCTTGAGACAATAATTGCTGTTGAGTTATTGGCAACTGTGTCTCATCATCATCCACCTCATTAAACAGTAATTGCCGTTCCCCACCGTCATCTTCTTGTGACTGTGGATGCTCAACAGTTTGGGAATCAGGGAACAAGATCTGTCTCTCTTCAAGCGTGCTTGGCAAGAAGGCCAAATCAAGGAATGGCGAGGAAAAGAGGTCCTCGGAATATCCGAGTATGGGATCACTTGTTTGGCCAGACTCTCCGTGGTTGGAGGAAGGAGTATCAAGACTGAACTTGGTAGAAGACAGGGTGGTGCTTAACTGACTGGAAGCATTATCTGCTACAATCCAACCGACCACCTGGTTGCACTGGTCTGACTTCAAGAGTGGTGTCCGGGCCGTCCTGCAAACTGGGACATTAAGCTAGGTATTGTGGATGAATGTTTTTCTTGTGCTCTGGCAGCAGGCACAGTTTCAACGCGCCCAGGGCCACGGCCTCTGCGTGCACAATCAGTATCACGGCTACTTCCACGTCCCTTACAGCTCGCCTTCTTCATTTTTAATGTAACATATGCTTGAAAGTATGTCATACGTACAGTAGCGTAGGATTTGGAAGTGTATGCGCAAAAAAATGTGAAAAGGTATTTGGGATGTGGAAACATCCCACAGGAGATACCGTATCCCACAGATAATGTCAATGCTGTCATTGTCATTGATAATGTCAATGCTGTCATCAGCGGCTAATAAACAATTACAGGGAATGTCACAAGTATTTGAGATGAGGAAACATTATACAGGAGAGGTACCACCAGTAATGTCACTGTCCAAAGCATCTACGTAAAAAGTGTACCATATGTCACAGATAAAAATTTTAGGCACTTTTTGGATGTGCACACTTTACACTGGAGATGTGGCGCAGCTAATCTCACTGTCCGCAGCGGACACCATCTATTGAAAAGGTAAACTGGATGTCACAGATATTTTGGGATATGCACACTTTAAACTGGAGATGTGGCCCAGCTAATGTCACTGTCTGCAGCGGATACCGTGTATTGAAAAAGTACACTGAAGATCACAGTTATTTTCGGGATGCGCACACTTTACACAGGAGATGTGGCACGGATAATTTAACTGTCTGCAGTGGACACCGTCTACGGAAAAAGTACACTGGATGTCACTGATATTTTAGGGATGCGCACACTTTACACAGGAGATGTGGCACAAATAATTTAACTGTCCACAGCGGACACCGTCTACGGAAAATGTACACTGGATGTAACTGATATTTTAGGAATGCGCACACTTTACACAGAAGATATGGCACGAATAATTTAACTGTCCGCAACGGCCTATTAGATGCTATTCAGCGCAAGATGCGCTAAAAATATATATTGCTGCTGTCTCACACAATAGTCATTAAAAGGACTTTTGGGTCTCTGAAAAGTTTTCCTAATAAAAATCTTCCACTAACACTCCCTACACTCTGTCCCTTCCTATGCACAGCTTTCCCTAAGACTGAGCAATTTAGCGCAGGTTGTGCTATAAACATATTGCTGCTGTCACACACAAGAGTCCTTAAAAGGACTTTTGGGTCTCTGAAAAGTTTTTGTAATAAAAATCTTCCAATAACACTCCCTACACTGTCTTTCCCTTCCTATGCCCTTCCCTGACTAAGACTGAGCCGAACACATGTCATCTGGTGCTTTATACGTTCCAGCCAGCCAATCACTGTAATGCTAATAGCCAACATGGCTACGGCATTACAGTGCATGCCAGTACCTGCCTGCATGTTTATTGGCTGCGTAGCAGCCAAGAAACGTGCAGGGAGGAGACTTGAGCATTGCGCTCTAGCACATGCAGTACTCGGCCAAACACCGCTATTTGCAGAGCATCAAGATGCTCGAGCCGAACAGGTGTTCGGCCAAACATGCTCGATCATCACTAGTTCTGTCCCTTTATTATTACCATTCTGTGTAATGATCTGCCTTTTTAATGTAGTACCCATCCCCCGTTGTGCTGATAAGACCACATTCCTCAGTGATCTCAGAGACATGTGTTCTGCACTCTTGAGGAGGGGCTAAAAGGTTTAAACTTTGTGACACACATGCATTCAGGGGACTTCAACTAGAACTTCCTCCTAGGTAGGACGTAAGTATTGAATTGCCCCATCTGTTGTACACCCTGGGGTGTTGGTCATGTGTTATAGCATGATCGACGGAGTCTCACACTATTTTGGCTAGTGGTGCATTTACTTTTTACTATTCTGTATAAGATTTATTTGTTTAATCACAGTTAGTAAATATATTTATTCACTTAGCCTGCGTAAGATTATTTATTCTCAATTTTTTTTAATTTACGTTTTGAAACAGTAAGTCACCTCCACACGTGATGTCTCCTCCATTCAAATACACTGCACCTGCCATTTGCACTTGCACTGTTGGAAGTTTTGTGCAAGAATGGAGGAGGTTGAGTGATGTCTGGTCATCAGGGCCGCTATGTGGACAGCACAGAAGATTTGCCAAAGAAGGGAACATGGCTTAAGAAATACACTCACCTAAAGAATTATTAGGAACACCATACTAATACGGTGTTGGACCCCCTTTTGCCTTCAGAACCTTCAGATGCTCTATTGGGTTGAGATCTGGTGACTGTGGGGGCCATTTTAGTACAATGAACTTATTGTCATGTTCAAGAAACCAATTTGAAATGATTCGAGCTTTGTGACATGGTGCATTATCCTGCTGGAAGTAGCCATCAGAGGATGGGTACATGGTGGTAATGAAGGGATGGACATGGTCAGAAACAATGCTCAGGTAGCCTGTGGCATTTAAACGATGGTCAATTGGCACTAAGGGGCCTAAAGTGTGCCCAGAAAACATCCCCCACACCATTACACCACCACCACCAGCCTGCACAGTGGTAACAAGGCATGATGGATACATGTTCTCATTCTGTTTACGCCAAATTCGGACTCTACCATTTGAATGTCTCAACAGAAATCAAGACTCATCAGACCAGGCAACATTTTTCCAGTCTTTAACAGTCCAATTTTGGTGACCTCGTGCAAATTGTAGCCTCTTTTTCCTATTTGTAGTGGAGATAAGTGGTACCCGGTGGGGTCTTCTACTGTTGTAGCCCATCCGCCTCAAGGTTGTGCGTGTTGTGCCTTCACAAATGCTTTGCTGCATACCTCGGTTGTAACAAGTGGTTATTTCAGTCAACGTTGCTCTTCTATCAGCTTGAATCAGTCGGCCCATTCTCCTCTGACCTCTAGCATCAACAAGGCATTTTCGCCCACAGGACTGTCGCATACTGGATGTTTTTCCCTTTTCACACCATTCTTTGTAAACCCTAGAAATGGTTGTGCGTGAAAATCCCAGTAACTGAGCAGATTGTGAAATACTCAGACCGGCCCGTCTGGCACCAACAACCATGCCACGCTCAAAATTGCTTAAATCACCTTTCTTTCCCATTCTGACATTCAGTTTGGAGTTCAGGAGATTGTCTTGACCAGGACCACAACCCTACATGCATTGAAGCAACTGCCATGTGATTGGCTGACTAGATAATCGCATTAATGAGAAATAGAACAGGTGTTCCTAATAATTCTTTAGGTGAGTGTATATTAAACAACACCAACAAAGGCTGTATTAGGAGGTGGCATATAGTCACCTTACATGCACATTTATTTATTTTATGCACTTATACAGAGCTACTATATTCCAGAGCTCTTTACAGACTTTGCTTTGTTCTGTCCCCAGTGGGGCTCACAATCTAACTTCCCTATCAGTATGTCTTTGGAGTGTGGGAGGAAACTGGAGTACCCAGAGAAAACCCATGTAAACATGGGGAGAACATGCAAACTCCATGCAGATGTTGTTCTTGGTCGTATTCAAACCCAGTGCTAACCAATGAGCCACTGTGCTGCCCATACATTGGTCATAAGTAGCCAGAAAGTCACCAACCCCTTTAACTGAGGGCTGCAGCAGAGACCCCCCCCCCCCCAGCAGAAAGGACACACACCCTAAACTGTCAGCCTGAAGAGAATCTAGCAGAGCAATTGAAGATATGGATGGATGGATCTCTGGATCCATACAGGGAGCAGGGTTAGCTTTGTTAGAGATTGTCATGTACTATATTATGTCTGATTTTCATGTTTTACATCAATCTTTGTATAATTTCTTTAAGCTTGAATTTGATCTTGACAACATATACAAATCTCTATCTTTTCTGTATTTTACTATGAACAATACTGAAGTTGAGTGACATTTTTCAACTATGCAGTTAAGCAACAGAACAGTTAAAGTGTCTATGCAGTGACTCAGTTACATTTCCAATAATTTGCTCAGTGAACATTTCCACATTACATTCTCCAAATGATTAAATATATTTCTGTGATTTTCACAAGCGTGTAATCCAGTAAAGAGTTCCATGTACACCCCCAGAGTAATGTACTTCATCTCTATAACTTTATATGCTATTCATTATGCGAGACGGGCGCATTGCCTGAAGAAGACTAAGAAGTAGCCTAAACATTGCATTTCTGGGTTGTCGGGCATTGGATTACTTTTTGGATTAAATCATTATTTTCTTTAATTTTTGGGATGCTGCCTCTATTTCTACACATAACCTGCTATACCAGACACAACCTATGGACAGTTGGAGTGCTGTTTTAGGAAGAAGGCAGCCATGTGCAGTGACCAGGAATGGGTACGCTGACGCCACTTATGCAGTGGGTCAGGATATGAGTTGTTTAATGTTCTGTATTTGTTGTGACGCCATTTGCAGCGTATGCAGGGTGCAATCACAGGGCCCTTCAAAGGTGTTATAATTCACGTCCCAGAGTAGGAATGCCAGAGTGGTGTGATTGCCTATACACTACGTGCAGAATTATTAGGCAAATGAGTATTTTGACCACATCATCCTCTTTATGCATGTTGTCTTACTCCAAGCTGTATAGGCTCGAAAGCCTACTACCAATTAAGCATATTAGGTGATGTGCATCTCTGTAATGAGAAGGGGTGTGGTCTAATGACATCAACACCCTATATCAGGTGTGCATAATTATTAGGCAACTTCCTTTCCTTTGGCAAAATGGGTCAAAAGAAGGACTTGACAGGCTCAGAAAAGTCAAAAATAGTGAGATATCTTGCAGAGGGATGCAGCACTCTTAAAATTGCAAAGCTTCTGAAGCGTGATCATTGAACAATCAAGCGTTTCATTCAAAATAGTCAACAGGGTCGCAAGAAGCGTGTGGAAAAACCAAGGCGCAAAATAACTGCCCATGAACTGAGAAAAGTCAAGCGTGCAGCTGCCAAGATGCCACTTGCCACCAGTTTGGCCATATTTCAGAGCTGCAACATCACTGGAGTGCCCAAAAGCACAAGGTGTGCAATACTCAGAGACATGGCCAAGGTAAGAAAGGCTGAAAGACGACCACCACTGAACAAGACACACAAGCTGAAACGTCAAGACTGGGCCAAGAAATATCTCAAGACTGATTTTTCTAAGGTTTTATGGACTGATGAAATGAGAGTGAGTCTTGATGGGCCAGATGGCTGGATTGGTAAAGGGCAGAGAGCTCCAGTCCGACTCAGACGCCAGCAAGGTGGAGGTGGAGTACTGGTTTGGGCTGGTATCATCAAAGATGAGCTTGTGGGGCCTTTTTGGGTTGAGGATGGAGTCAAGCTCAACTCCCAGTCCTACTGCCAGTTTCTGGAAGACACCTTCTTCAAGCAGTGGTACAGGAAGAAGTCTGCAAGGTAAGAAAAACATGATTTTCATGCAGGACAATGCTCCATCACACGCGTCCAAGTACTCCACAACGTGGCTGGCAAGAAAGGGTATAAAAGAAGAAAATCTAATGACATGGCCTCCTTGTTCACCTGATCTGAACCCCATTGAGAACCTGTGGTCCATCATCAAATGTGAGATTTACAAGGAGGGAAAACAGTACACCTCTCTGAACAGTGTCTGGGAGGCTGTGGTTGCTGCTGCAAGCAATGTTGATGGTGAACAGATCAAAACACTGACAGAATCCATGGATGGCAGGCTTTTGAGTGTCCTTGCAAAGAAAGGTGGCTATATTGGTCACTGATTTGTTTTTGTTTTGTTTTTGAATGTCAGAAATGTATATTTGTGAATGTTGAGATGTTATATTGGTTTCACTGGTAAAAATAAATAATTGAAATGGGTATATATTTGTTTTTTGTTAAGTTGCCTAATAATTATGTACAGTAATAGTCACCTGCACACACAGATATCCCCCTAAAATAGCTAAAACTAAAAACAAACTAAAAACTACTTCCAAAAATATTCAGCTTTGATATTAATGAGTTTTTTGGGTTCATTGAGAACATGGTTGTTGTTCAATAATAAAATTAATCCTCAAAAATACAACTTGCCTAATAATTCTGCACTCCCTGTAATGTCTCTGTATGGTGATGATAATGGTGTCACTGGTGTCCCCTACCTGTGCACGGCTGGACTCCTGGCTCACTTGCAATAAAATGGAGTGTAGTGATAGGAGGAATAAGAGGGATTTTGCAGCAGAAACTGATATCCAGACTTTTGGTAAAGTTCAAACTCGTCTTTACTGACGGTAACTTTCATCCAAGCAAGGTACAGCTTTAGTCTTAGGTCCCAGCAGGCTTTCAGCAATGGTTGGCAGGAATTAATTTTCTGCTCTATCAATCTGGAGCTTGCAGGAAAGGACGTCTGGTTGTTAGCTCTATAACTGTCGCAGGAATTTGGCTTCTGCACTTTCTTTCTGTCTTCTGCTTTAGGGGGACTGATTAGCTGAGGAGGACTATGGCTTCTCCTAGGCCTCTGGACTTCACTCACAGTTATATTAACAGGGAATGCTTTCTTCCTGGTGCTGAAGGTTATCTGCTGTTTCATCCACCTGAGGCTGCAGGGCTCAGGCTGGGGATTTGGCTTGGTCCTGGCTTTTTTCTCTATACTAGGAGCTCCTAACACACACACCCCACCCCTAGCAGGGGGTGGGCTACACTCCTCTCTAACTTCCTTCTCCACCCAGGGTGTAGGCTATGGGAATAGTCCACACCTCCACAGAGTGGGAACTAAGCTGGAATGATCCATTCAAGCTTAGATATACTAAACTGAAGCTAACTCCTTACCAATGCATTGCTGCCACCTGCTGGTGAACATGGAAAATGACAACACTAATTTACATTTAACATGGTTTATGCACATTTGTGAATGACTTAATGTAAAATCATATCTGATGACAAGATAAAGGCTCTTAACAGATTGTAGCAGGGTAGAAGAGTTTAGTAACACAACTCTGGGGTATTACACATGCTGCCCGAATCTTGAGCAACCCCTTTATATGGTTTCATAGTGGGTGAAACCTAAAAAATTTGAATATCGTTCAAAGTTCATTTATTTCAGTAATGCAATTTAAAAGGAGAAACTAATATATGAGAGAGACTCATTACATGCAAAGCAAGATATTTCAAGCCTTTATTTGTTATAATTTGGATGAATATGGCTGATAGGTTATGAAAACCCCAAAGTCACAATCTCAGCTACCCTTTGCTCAGGGGGTACGGATTAATTAGCTGACTAGAGTGTGACACTTTGAGCCTATAATATTGAACCTTTTCAGAATATTCTAATTTTAAGTTGTATTGCTGAAGTAAATTAACTTTTGCATGATATTCTAATTTTTCGAGTTTCACCTGTATATCACCCTAAATTTAAAGTCTTTCCACTCAGCAAAGGTTTCAATTTTGAGTAAAGGGTAGAGGAAAATTGAAGTTCTCAACATTGTCATTTACCTTTCTCCATGTGATATGAATATAGCCTTAGCCATTGTACACGTAGATTTAATTGGCTTTCTCCTTTGCAGTAAATTTAACCCTGAAGTTACATTCCTGCTTGACAGGCATTTGATTCCTTTTGTGTATAATACATTCAAGTATAATTTAGCTGGAAATCCTTTTTCAAGAGGAGATAATCTAAAAACAGAATCCTAACAAACTGCAGTCACGTACAGTCAACCAATGTTAAAGAGATAGTCCCAAAAAGTACATTTATCACATCACAGGATAGGATCAGGCAGTATGGGGGCTCAGTGGTTAGCACTAGTGCCTTGCACTAGGGCCCCACTTTCTGCTGCCTAAGGTAAAAATTGAAACGGCCCCCCCATTTCAAATTCTCAACCTAAACCCTTCTCTCCAGCCTTACTATTAGAGACATGGAAAACTTTACATATAGCGCTACACAACATACAGGGTCATAAAGCACCACATATTTTTACATCTAGTGAGGTCTCCTCTAATGTAGATATTTTCATTCCTTACCTTCTCCTTTCAGACCAGACCGCCATGATGATTTATTTCCGCCATCTCTTGTCTCTGCAGAGTTTTACCAACAGATATCTTGGTTTCCTACTTTTACATCATCCTCGCATCTTCTCAACATCCCATCCTGCTGCCCCCAATACTGTGGCTGCTGTGCTCCCTAATACTTTACTGCAGAAACAGTCCCCCTAAAAATGCTAGTATCACACAGATAATTCCCCTTTCAATAATTACTGGCACACAAAATAATTGTGCCCAGCAAATAGTGTCCCTGATACTAATAGTGTAAACATAATGTCCCCCCAAAATAATTGTGCTAAACTGTGCCAGGGCATCACCCACAGAAATAGTGCTCCCCAAAGTCCAACCAGTAGAAATAATTATCTCCCAGAGTGCATAGTGTTAACAGTGCCCCCAATCATTTTCCATAGTCCCCCAGTGCTAATACTTCTCTTTGTCATGTGTGCCAGTACAAAAATACCCCCTTATAATGGGCGCCAGTACAAAAACGACCTCCTTATAATGTGTGTCAGTGCAAATACCCCCTTACAATGTGCGCCAGTACAAAAAACACCCCATCACCTTTCCAATCAGACCCCATATCAAACCTCAGATGAGACCCCCATCAGACCTTTGTTAGACCCCCATCTAGACCTTCATGTCATATCCCCATTAGATCTCCATGTAAGACGCCCATATCAGACCTCAGATCAGACCCTCTTTAGACCTCCATGTAAGAACACCCCATACCAGACTTCAGATCAGACGCCCTTTAGACCTCCATGTGAGACCTCCATATCAGACCTTAGATCAGACCCCTTTTAGATCTCCATGCTAGACCCCCGCATTAGACCTCAAATCAGGACTCCATGTCAGACCCCCCCTTATAACATACTTCAGATCAGACCTCTATTAGACCTCCATGTCAGACTCCCCTTCCCCCCATGTATCAGTCCTCAGTTACCTTAAAATAAATAAGGTAACTTACTGCCACTCCTCTCTGGGTCCGGCGGTCTCTCATGCATTCTCAGCTCCTAATCCTCTCTGGGTCTGCGCTGCACTGTCACCTGACTGCCTGTAGAATCAGGTCTTAGTGCGCCCAGAGAAGACCAGAGAGGATGGGTGAGTACAGCACTGTCACTCCCCCCACATGCTGCAGATGCACTGTGCATTATAAAGCAAAAAATACAGCGCTACTGGCAAGGGGGGCCTGCAACTGTGGCTGCTGCTGCCCCTATAGTTATGCCGCAGAGTCCTAGGTTCAAATCTAGCCAAGGACAACATCTGCATGGAGTTTGTATGCTCTCCCTTTGCATGGGTTTACTCCAGGTACGGTTTCCTTCCACTCTCCAAAGACATACTGTTAGGGTACTTAGATATGTCTGTGCTATATAAAGAAGTAAATAAAAGATAAGTGGTAAATATCTTCGGGGTGGGGGGCACTGTTGTGGCCCTAACAATCACTAGAAGTGAGGTCCTGAGTAGTGTAGAGCGAACTTGTGTTTCAAGTTCGGAGTACAAGGTTTGGGTAATCTAAGAAAAACTTATGGTCCGTGGTAGTGGAACCCATAACAGAATTCTTCGATAACCCGAACCTTGTACGCCGAACATGAAACATAAGTTCGCTCAAGTCCAGAGCCCCCTGTTTCTTCCCACTATACATCTGGAGCAGAGTTGCCAATCTGGATTTTTCTTTATTCTGGACATCTTCCCCCAAAAACACAGACAACCAATGATTTTTACATATTATAGGGATCTGTACTCCCACTGGGGTCAGCAATGACAGATTTCCATGGAAACAGTAGGTTTCAAAGTCCAAACGGCACTTTATTTGGTCAGTTCAGAAATACAAGTCATCATCCCAGTTATAGAGTCACTGGGTGTAGTGAGGTTCCAGCACCAGCAGAACAAAACGTAAAACAAAATAAACACTTGCCCATCTGGGCTCTACCTAATACAATAGATGATTTATCTCTCACCTACAGCATCCTGTTCACATCAGGGGAGATCAGGCTTTACATCAGCTCTCTAGGCATCTTTCCCCCCAGACTGACAGTCTGGGATCTCTTTTATTCCCTTCTAATGATGCTAAACTTGGGATCCCTCAGGCTATAGGAATATCTGTAGTGGAAGGGTTTGGACTGGGAGGTCCCACTGCCAATCCTACCTCTCAGTCCAAATAAAATTCAGCCCATGGAATAAAAAATAAAAAAACTGCTTCAGCAAACCATCTCTGCTGAACCAAGTGCAGCTTCCCGGATTTCATCTATCTCACCCAGCTGAGGAATCTGGTGAGATATACACGCCTTCCACCACTTTGCCTTACACATTACCACAATATAAATTGAACCATAATAAATGATAAATATTATAAATAACTCGCAGAATGCCCCGGCTTTGCACAGGTCTATTTTGTTTGTATGTGGTTAAACGATATCCACAGTACTCCCATAAGTGTCATTCATAGTGCTCCCCATAAAAGTGACATGCACAGCAACCTTATAACAATGACATCCACAGCAACCCCATAACATTGACATGAACAGTGACCCCATAACAGTAACATCCACAGTGCACACATAAGTGTCATCCACAGCAAACCCATAACAGTGACACCCACAGTCAAGTTCCCACTGGCCCCCAGGGGTACAGGTGAACCCCCTGGTGAGCCCCCTTGTCTCCTTTCTTCTGCACAAGTGGCACATGGTACAGGAGACTTACTGTACTACATATAGATAGGAAGTATACAACACCTCAACCAGCCTATGTTCTGATTATTTAAGAAACTATCCAGTTTATTATTATTGAAACGATCAGATAGCTGAGATGACTTCTAGGCACAGAGCCCACCAGCCAGTATCCTCTTTTCCCAGGGACCCATCTTCTCTTCGCTTCAGGGACCCGATAATCAATCATCTTGTAGCATCTTGCTGTTGTGTGAGTAGATAATATATGAACGGTAGGCCCTCCAAATATATTTTGCTGGTAGGCCCTAGGCACCCTAGTCCGATACTGTCCACAGTGGCCCCATAACAGTGACATTCACAGTGCTCCCATAACAGTAGTATCCACAGTGCCCTCAATACAGTGACATCCGCAGTGCTCTTATTACAGTGACATCCACAGTGCCTTCATACGTTGACATTCACACTGCCTCCATAACAGTGACATCCACAGTGGCCCCATAACACTGACATGCACAGCACCCCAATAACAGTGACATCTACAGTGCTCCATTAACAGTAACATCTAGATCGGTCCCATAACAGTGAACATGAACAGCACTCCATAACAGTAACATCCACAGTGCCTCCATAACAGTGACATCCACAGTGTCCCCATAACAGTGACATCCACAGTGCCCCCATAACAATGACATACACAGTGCTCCCTTAACAGTGACATCCACAGTGCCATGTGAGAGTGACATACACAGAGCCCCCATATCAGTGACATCTACAGTGCTCCCATAAAAGTGACATAATCAGTGCTCCCATGACAGGGACATCCAGATCGGCCCCATAACAGTGACATCCACAGTTCCCCCATAAAAGTGAGATGCACAGTGCCTCATAACAGTGACATCCATAATGCCTCCATAAGAGTGACATCAACAGTGCCCGATAACAGTGACATCCAGGACGCCCCCATAATAGTGACATCCACAGTGCCCCATAACAGTGATACCTACGATGTCCCCATAACAGTGACATCCACAGTGCCCCATAAGAGTGATATTCACAGCAACCCTATGACTGTGACATTCACAGTGCCCCCTAAGAGTGACATACACAGAGCCTCTATAACAGTGACATCCAGTGTCCTCACAACAGTAAAGAAAAATAGCTGAGTTGTCATTTAACCCTTAGGATACCATGTACGGTGCTGTTTCAAACAGAGGCCCGGGGCTAATGTTTGCGACCAGCAATAATGCTGATCACAGGCATTCAACCATTTAGATGCTGTGGTCAAGTATGACCATGGCATCTAAATGGCGAAAAACATGGAAGCGCACATCGGGGTTAGGACCGGATCCCCCGTGTAATCGGGGAAGCTGTTTTTTCATTCTAATGCGCTCAGTCTCTGTTAAAGAGACCCAGCGTATCAGAGCTGCAGTTCCTATGGAGGCATATTGTAGCCTCCTATAGGATGGTTTAAAAAAGTGTTTAAATATATATATATATATATATATATAAAAATATAAAAAAACTTTAAATCACCCCCCTCTTTTCTAGAATAAAAAAAAATAAAGAATAAAAAAATTAAGGTTATGGACATCGCCCATACTATTAAAATATGAAAATATTTATCCCGTATGGTGTAACCGAAAAAAAAATCGAAATGGCATTAAAAGTGCAGATCGTCCCACATGGATATGGTCATATGGTCAAGGTTGGAATGAAGGGAAGGCAAAATAGGCAGCTGCTTAGAGTGCCATTGAAAGCAGAGGGGTGCACCTCGTGTCCCTCTGAGACCAGGTTGGAGGGAAACGTAGCTGGATCACCAGATAGTAGTGAAGCAGGCCTTAGTTTCATAAGAGAAAGGAAGATAGTCTGCAGACCATTGCCTGGTATTATGTCGGTATTTACTTTCTTTGTATCTGAATAACTTGGAACTATCGTTTCCAAATATTTCTCAGCTACATGCCAATGTTCCTATATAACTTTCACATATTTTGCCTTCCCACACAACTCCTGGAAATCTTTCTGCTACACTGGTTAGTGGGATAGGCTTTCACAATGATTGCCTCAGCACAATCCTGAGGTGGTTGCTCGGGAAGAAAACCTCCAATTGAAAATCACCGCTTGACTGCTGGATACAATCTGGCAAGTTATCCATTGCAGTAGAATCTCCTTGGGAATATGAATAGAAAACCAGAAAACTAATCTTTCATTGCTTGCAGGCAGAAAGACCAGCGCATTCCTGAAATGTATGAGTGAGCGGTGTCACCCCTCCCCTACGCTGACAGTTTCTCTTGCTTCGTACAATGTCTTTATAATCAAACAGAAAGAATGCAACTTATTAATCTTGACATCGAATTGAGCACTTTAGGGTTGGGCTGGTTTTCTCTAAACAATTAAACATCACTTCATTTTGAAAATCACATTACACCAGAAAGGATAAGGTGTTAAAAAAGTTCAACTCGACAAACAACGTAAAAGTGGAGTGGGTAAATATCCATGTACCCAGGGGTGGATTGGCCATAGACCTTACAGGGAAATTTCCCGGTGGGCCGATGCCCAGGGGGCCACCTGAGACCTCCTCATGGCCGGCCAGTGGAAGTTTTTGGGGATGTAATTTGTATTGCTGGCGGCAGTATTTTGTGATGGACTGTGGTATTTGGCTCTGTTGGGTTGGTATAATGTGCCACAATATGGTATTGCTGGCCCTGCCATCCATTAATTGGACCTGACTACAAAACAAGGCCACTTATAGTATTTTTTCCAGGGCCACTTTAGGTTCCCAGTCCGGCCCTGCATGTACCCTTAAAATACAAGGGCATTCAGATTTTTTTAATGTATAAAAATGTTCAGTTCTCTAAATATAGTTTCTCTATCAATTCCGCTACAGATGAAAGATCATAGTCATGTGTTAATCATGCAGGAGCTCGGCTTGTTGGAGTCACAGTATGTGTATGAGAGTGCTGGGTGATCAGTGCACGACCAAGTGTATTCTTTCAAATAAGTATCTCATACAATGATGAATACAATAGCAAAAGAATAATACAATAGCAAAAGGGCTCTCTTTATTTTTTTCACTGTATTGTTTGTCCCGCTATGGGACTTAAACTTTTGGCGGTCTGATCCCCTGCACAATGCATCACAATACATCTGTATTGTAATGCAATGGTTTTAAGTGTATTACACACTGTAATACACTTATAGCCTGCTTGACTGTGAGACCCAGGGGGGCTGGATCTCACAGGCTTCCGTAGAAGGCAGCACAATGCCTATGGAAGGCATTGAGTTGCCTTCCCAGCCATCGGGTACCTGTCACCGCAGCGCAGGGACCCAATGAGGACTAGGAGTGAGCTCTTTCACTCTACACACACCCCACATGCCGTAGTTAGCGCTGACTGTGGCACATCTAGGGTTAATGCGCCAGCATCAGTGTTTTTACCGGGCCCCTGCTGCTGATCGGGCAGGCACAGCTCCTGCAGCCACCTGATTAGCCCACCGTACCTGTACGTTGCTGGAATATAAAGTAGAACTCACCCAAAAATGTTTATTCTCTGACCTGTTAGAAAGGTGTATGATATATTCTGTAGTGAATGTAATCTTCTCATCATTGACTGCATTTGTGAGCTATCCCCTCCCTTCTAATTCTTAGACTAACTCTTTGATCTCCAACTGACACAGGACAGGACATCCGTTACTACTCTATTCATTCCTAGGAGACTGACATTGAGGCTCCAATAGGAATACATAGAGAAAATGACTTCCTGTCCACACATAAGATGCTGTGTCGGTTGGAGAGTCTGATTGTTGGTCACATGACACAGATGAGAAGCAGAAGGGAGGAGATAACTCACAAATACAGCCACTGGTAAGAAAATTACATTCACTACAGATTTTATTCTGTGACCTGCTAGAAAGGTACATGATGACCGTTCTAGCAGGTCAGAGAATAATTTCTTTTGCAGGAGTTCTTCTTTAAGTCGCGTCCCACAGCGCCGTACATGTACCCTACTGGTTAAAGAGGACCTGACACCTCTCCTGACATGTCTGCTTTAGTATCTACTTGCATTCTCAAGAGCATATCTTTTCTGATATTTTTAGGTTGTGTGGTCCATCTATTATTCCTACTGTAAATTTTTGAATAAACTACACCGTTTTTAATTTATTCATAAACTTTTAGGACGAGTAATAAAATAATGGCACAACATAGAGCCCTAAGAAAACATGCTCCAGAATTGTCATTACATGCAGAATACAACTATTTTTTTTAAAACATACAACTGAAAAGAAACAATCCTGCCTACACTGCCTGTGTCATTTTATTTTTTGGATTCATCAGATTGATCTTTGTGAAACACCTTTGAATATAGCAGCATTCACTACCTGACGTAGGATATTCATATCTTATCCCTGGATGTTTGCGTAGCTCGGACATGGCAGTACTCCAAGTATTGGCTCTGTGAAGGCTATTGTATATACAATATGGAAACAGCTGAGAACTGGAGAGCCATTGTGAAATTACCGTATTCTTATTTCTTTATCTTGGTTAAATACTAAGCCTTGAAAACATTGACAAGTGCAATAAAAATACTAATTAATAGGAGCTGCCTAACCGTAGTAACCTTGACCCTTGCATCAATCTTTCCTTTGTTACTTTAGGTGGCCTCAAAGGCCAGGACAATTTTTTTTTGTTTTATAAAAGGGACACTACTGACAATTTTTTCTTTATTGTATATTAACAGCCTATATGTGAATATTCAATTTTTTTTTACAAAGAACAGGTATCTGGTTTGCTAGTCCATTTATTCTACTTCCTTTCCTTTGGAGTTTTAGCATGGCAAACCGTCTCGGTGCTCCCTTGAATATTATACTATAAGTGACTCAATTAGAGGATCACACATTACCCTGATAAGTGCAATGCTCCTCCGTAGGCACCTTTTGCTAGGCCTATCAAGAGAACAATAGAGCTGTCATCCCAATTATACTAATCTACTATTTTACTAACAGATAACATCTTTTCCTTGCAGCAGCATTAAAATAACAAACAGAGTTTTATCTCTCATTGCTGACTGCTACAAAAGGACATTATTTTCTATCTAATTTTCAATGGTACAGTACTGTCTCGGACCAGTTCACACATCAGTTATTTAGTCAGTTATTTCCATCAGTGTCTGAGAGCAAAAAAACAGGAGTGGAGGCTACACAGAGATAAGTTATGGTGAAAAGATTTGCACCTGTTCTGTGATTTCACCCACACCTGGTTTTAGGCCCACAATAACTGATGGAAATAACTGATCAAATAACTGATGTGTAAACTAGGCCTAATTGAATATAAAAAACAACGTTTTCATAAATATCTAGTTTAAAAAATATCCCGTTCTGATGTAAATCTCCCTTTAAGAATGTAAGAAAAAATAGTTCCTTGTACTGTAAACTAGAAGGGAATACATTGGGAAATGTTAATCAAGACCGGCATGTGCTACTAATAAATGACCCTCCTAAGTGTTTGGAAAAGGCCACGTAAACACATAAAATAGCAGACCTTCATTCCCATTTAAAGTGCAATGTATTTTAGAGATCACAAAGTCTCTAGTGAGGTGAGCAGGAGACATAAGTTTGTGATTGGTTGTCTCTGATTTGACTACTAGGGTGTGAGAAGACAAAAAAACTACACTTGATCTTGTCAGTGTCAAAACCATTCATGTACTCACTAAGAACCTGTAAAGATTAAATCCAAAACAGTCAATGCATCCTGGACAAGGTGATGACGTGATGACGTAGACGTAGTACGTCACGCTCTCCTCTCTCCCCGTGGCTCGGCTACCCCGCTATCCCGCTGCTCTCGGCGTCTCCGTGGCTGTTCCTGCCTCCATGGACCTGGGGTGTATGCTGTTCCCAAAGCCCCTGACTCCGCTTGTTGCCTAGCGGTGTTTGTGTCTCTGGCTCTTCTGATCCTCCTGCCTTCCCCACCTCACCTCTGGGACTCAGCTCGTTGGGATCATCTGGACTGAGAGACTGCTATCCCTGTCCCCCCTCATTCGCTTCTGCTGCTCCGGTACATCTGCTCTCTGGTTGGCGGGGCGTAGCGCAGTCGGCTGGCTCCTGTTGCACCTGGGATCCCGGATTCCTTGATTGCGGTTGCGCTTTCAGACTCTCCGGTTCTTGCCGGTGATAGTGCCCTCCTCCTCCGCTCTGTGTACCATGCCTTGACTCCGGTGGCAGGGGTTGATTGTGGTGGCTATAGGAGCGAGGTCGGCTGCTCCGCCTGTCCTGGACATTAGGGTTTTATCTGGCGGCTACTACTCCCTTTTGCTCTGCCCCCCTTCAGTGATTCCTGGGATTGAGGGGTCTTTTTTTTGGACATCCAGGTGGGATCTCCGTGGACACTCGGATGGTCAAGGAGCGGAAAAAAGCTGGTGAGATTGTTCCTGTTTGTTCCTGCATCCATGTTCCTGCTTGTTTCCTCTGGCTCCCCTATGTCCTTTTTCCTCCTATACTAACTACTAAAGAACCCAATCAAAAAGAATGAAAGTGTACTAGAGTATACTTAACCTACTTTTTATATGGTTTATTTTTAAGAGAGAACAAGGAGGTGAATACAAATATAAAATATAAAACACATACAAATATAAAAGGAACAAAAGAAAAGAAAAGGAGAACAAACAAGAAGGGAGAGGAAAATAAAAAAAATACAAAAGGGAAAAGAGAAAGGAAAGAGGGAAAAGAGGGAGAAGGAGGAGGAAGGAAAAAATAAATAAAATATAAATAACTAAAAAGGAAGAAGAAGTGACACATATACAAGAGAAGAGAAAGAGGCGGAACAAGGAAAAAAAAAAAAAAAAAGAGAGCAGGAACAAGGTATGGCTCCCAAAGCTAGTAGGCGCTCGGCTGACCTCTCAAGTCAGAAACTTGGGTCCAAAACTGTTGAAACAACAAAAATAGACCAGTTCCTGAGGTCTCCGAGGGTTAATACGAGGGGCGCACAAAAGGAACCTGTCACAAAAAAAAATGACGATCCAGAGATGACTGAGTTAGAACCACAAAAAGCCTCTAGATACCCCGAAGAGGAAGATGGTATAATGGGGGAAGTTATCCCTAATGACAACTCCTCTCCGTTAGAAGAAATATTGCTAGCGGTTAAACAAAATGGGGATTTAATACAGGCTGTCACAACCCAACTTGGGTTTATCCAAGTTGATGTGGGACTAATAAAAGACGATTTTTCAAAAATGCGAGACAGAGTTAACAACCTCGAGAGTTCCGTTGCCCTGATACAGAATGAATCCAAAAAAATAAATACCGAAGTCTCCACATTTAAATTAGAGTATAACCTTCTGAAGAAAAAGGTGGTGGACCTTGAGGATAGGTCACGAAGATACAACGTGAGAATAATAGGGATTCCAGAGGGTGCGGAAGAGAAGAACCCAACCCAATTCATACAGAAGTTAATCTTTGAGAATTTTGGGAAAGATTTGTTTTCCTCTTTTTTTATGATCGAAAGAGCTCATCGGGTCCCAGGGGGTAAACCAATTCCAGGGAGACAACCTCGGACATTTCTTGTTAAGTTATTGACCACAGGGGATAAAGACATCCTTTTGAGAAGGGCGAGGGAATGCTCACCGGTTGTATATAATGGGAATAGATTGGCCTTTTTTCCAGATTTTTCAAAAGATATACAAGAAAAGAGACGCACATTTATGATTGTCAAAAAGAGGCTAAGAGAAAGGGACATTAAATATTCTCTTATATTCCCAGCAAAATTGCGGATTATTTTCAATGATAAAACTCTTTTTTTTGACACCTCGGAAGAAGCCGCGGACTGGCTTGATCGAAATAATCTATGACTTAACTGTTCTATGATCTGGCGGGAATAATAATTGTTATAAGGGGCTTATACCCCTAAATTTATTTCTCTTCACTTCCTAATGGGGGCGGCCGAGTGGGGGGAGTGCGGGAGGGATGGTCATAGGAAATAAATCTACTACAATACGTGGTGGATTACCTGCACGTGGGGGGGGGGGGGGGTTGGGGTTGGGGTTGGGCTGTGGTGCGTCAAAATAGGTGTGTTTTCTTTTTTTTTTTGTATCTCTTCCTTTCCATCTCCTCTTTTCCCATTTAACCGCTGTTGATAATGTTGACTAGAATTATTGCCTGGAATATACGTGATTTGGGGGATAGAGGAAAGAGACAAGCGGTTTTTGACTTGACTCAGGTCCACTTACCAGCAATAGTATGTCTGCTAGAGACCCACCTCACTGAGGAGACCTCTAGGGTGGTCGACAGGGGATGGGCTGCGCACACTTATCATTCTACCTTCTCTAATTACTCGAGAGGTGTTACTGTCTTGATACATAGACTTATTGATTTTGTCTGCGAGGCATCCTCTGTCGACCAACAGGGGAGATTTATTTTTTTATATTGTAGGTTAAGGGGGAAGATATGTATTCTGGCCTTTGTCTATATTCCACCGCCATTTTCCTTTTCGGTCCTTAATTCTTTGGTATTATTTATGGATAAATGGCCAGAGTGTCCAACACTGATTATTGGCGACTTTAACTGTGTCATTGATCCTGTACGTGATAGGGTCTCTACGAGTGCCAGGAGTGACAGTCCGCTCCAGGGGTCTCCCCTAGCACGGTTTTGCCTGGAGGCTGGTTTTGAAGATGCTTGGGAATATCTAGGACAGGGGAAAAGGGCTTTTTCATGTTTTAGTAAAGCAGGTAAATCAATGTCCAGAATAGATCTTGCATTGATAAGTAGTAAATATGTGAAATTGGTAAAGCGAATGAAATATAAAACGAGGTCAATATCGGATCACTCTCCTGTTACTACTTGAACTCTGCTTATCTCAGGAAGGATATACATCAAAACCTCCTTTTAGACTAAATCCTCATTGGCTATCAGTTATAAAGACACATGAAATAATCCAAAATGAAATTGGCCGATTCTGGGATAATAACTATGGCTCAGCAAAAATTCAAGTGGTATGGGATACTTTTAAGGCGTATATGAGGGGATTGATGGTTAGTAACATCGCGAACCTTAGAAAGGAGTACGGGAAAAAACAGAAAAATCTAGAAGAACGTGTAACACTGGCGACAGAATCCTTTTATATGAATAAGACGGAGGAGAACAGGGAAAATATGCAAAGAACCACACAAATATATTCTAATTTTTTATTGGACAAGGCCCAACAGAGCCTTTTCTTTAAAGGGCAAAAATACTTTACCGAGTCAGGGCGACCCGGTAAATTCTTGTCCAGAGTAATTTCAAGTCAACAATCTAAAAAATATATAGATAAGGTTCGACTGATTGATGGTAGGATGGTCACTAGACAGGGCCCGGTAGAGAAGGCCTTTGTTGACTATTTCCTTGATTTGTATAAAGCCGAATCTAACATCACAGATGATAAGATAGATTTTTATCTTGACAGGATCATCTTTCCAACTATTACTGAGACGCAAAAGAAAGCACTTGAACTAGAGGTCTCAATTCAGGAACTTGAGGGAGCTATTAAATTATGCTCAGCTAACTCCACTCCTGGTTCAGATGGGCTCCCATATGAATTCTACAGTAAATATAGGGGATGTATTCTCCCGAGACTGTTGGAGGTCTTTTCTGAATCAATGGAGGATGGGAAGCTGCCAGACTCAATGATGGAGGCTGTAATAATATTAATTCCAAAAAAAGGCAAGGACCCTTTAGATTTAGAATCTTATAGACCAATCTCACTGCTTAATGCAGATGTAAAGCTTCTTGCGAGGGTCCTGGCTACAAGGCTTTCTAGGGTCATTTCCTCTATTGTCCATCCGGATCAGAGTGGCTTTATTCAAAACAAGGGCACACATCATAATTTACATCGGCTTTTTTCTAATATTCAGGCCCCTGGGGGGACCGCTCGCTCCATCCTGTCGTTGGATGCCTCCAAGGCCTTTGACAGGGTGGAGTGGCGCTTCCTCTGGAAGGTTCTGGCAAGGATGGGCTTTGGGGAAAAGTTTATACGTACTCTTAAGTTATTGTATAGATCTCCAAGGGCAAAATTGAGTCTTAATGGAATCCTGAGTAGTAGTATTGATTTAAATAGAGGCACGCGGCAGGGCTGTCCATTATCTCCCTTGTTATTCGATATTTATATCGAACCCCTTGCGATGGCCATCAGGCAGGATGATCAGGTTAAAGGATTTGGTACACTAGGAGTACAAGACCGTATCTCCTTATATGCGGACGATGTTCTGTTTTTTATAGACCATACGGAAATCACTCTTCCTAGGATTATTCAAATGGTTAAAGCATTTGGTGAGGTGTCTGGTCTTCTTATAAACTGGGCCAAGACCAGCTTGATGCCAATAGACCCCCTGCCACAGAAAGAGGTTCTTGTGACACAGTTAGACATTGTTGACACTTTTCAATATTTGGGTTTGACTATATCACCTCGGGTTGAAAATTTTGTACAACTCAATTTGATTCCCATAATGGTAAGGACTAGAGCTAAAATAGGGATCTGGCTGAGACTTCCCCTATCCAGAGCTGACCGAGTTTCACTAGTTAAAATGGTGATACTACCACAATTTCTTTATGTGCTCAGGAATACACCTATTTGGATACAAGACAAATATTTTAAACTCATGGAAAGAATAATTAATGATTTAATATGGGGAAGAAAGCGAGTTCGAATAAAGCTGGAATATTTGTATAAATCTGTGGAGTGCGGGGGTTTAAATCTCCCTTACTTTAAAGGGTACTTTATTGCAGCCCAGTTATTGATGTGCTATGAATCAGAGAATAGTGCATTGCTGGGGAAGTTGGTAACTAGCCATGCCCACAATAATATTTTTACCTTGTTGGAATCTGGTTTATTGAAGAGTTATGAGCGGGGCTACAGAGAGACTATAAAATTACTCCTGAAAGTGTGGGCTACAACTAGGACATGGTTGAAGGTTAAGGGTTCACTTACATTTACGCCTCTCTGGCATAATCTGTATTTACAAAGGCTAGATGATATTGCAGCTGACACATTTTGGCAGAAGAATAAAATTCTGTATATTTCACAGGTAGTTAAAGATAGAGAAATTAAACCGTTTATAGAGATGACACACAGTATAACAAACCTTTCATGGTTTAGGTATTTTCAATTGCGCTCAGTACTATCCAGTTTGGATGATAAACTGGTGTTGGATATAGATAATTCATCTTTTTTGAATGATTGGGTAGGGGGTACACTGTCTAGAATAAAAATTTCAAATATATATAAGTCATTACTTAAGGCACGGTTTAGTGATACACAGTCACCAGGACAAAAAGGGTGGGAGGTGGATTGTCCGAATTTACAAATAGAAGGGTGGGAGAATATTTTTGGGAACCTAGTCTCACTATCCCAGAACTTCAACCATGTTTTAATACAATTTTATATTTGCCATAGATTATATATTACTCCTTTATGGATGAATAAATGTGGATTAAGAGACACGTCTAACTGCCCTAAATGCGATATCGTAGGAGCGGATTTTCTTCATATGATATGGACTTGTCCAGAACTCATAAACTTCTGGAATACTATAAATAATTGTATTATGTATAAACTAAAAATACGAATCCCTTTTGAACCACAAGTATTCGTGCTTAATGATCTTTCCAAATTAAATAATCACAAGTATCAAAAGATCCTCCTGAGTAGGATATTGATGTTGGCCAGAGTGCTGGTCAGTCGGACCTGGTTTGCTCGATATACTCCAGATATAATTACATGGATAAATCTAATTGTTAAGGTAAAAAATCATGAGAAAATTATGTATAAACAGAGGGAAGCTGAGGAGAAGTGGATTAAGATATGGGGTGGTTGGAGAACTTGATTAGTTGTGTTTAATTTTTTTATTGATAAAGGTCTTTATTTTGACGCACCACAGGTAGGGGGGGAGGGGAGGGTTCCTTTAGGGAATTGGGGTTGGGGAGAAATTGTATTTTTTCTTATATTTGTAATGTTTCGATATATTAATTAATAAAGATAATCAATTTTAAAAAAAATGTCTTTGTCTACTGTGTGTCAGGATGAATTTTTAAAGGGAACCTGTCAAGCTCCACAAGTGCAGTTCCCCAGGCCTGGGGGTATCTGCAATTTTGCTATGTGTTGTATTATGCCTTGTTTCTGCTGTATACTCCAGCAAATGAGGCATGGTTGGCAGAAACAGGGCTAACCATCCTGTCCCTTTCCTCTTGATGAAAGTGGGCTGATCCTACTTCCTGCAAGGAGGGGCAGTTTGAGTCCATACTAAAAGGAGATAGGAAGTACATACCAGAGCTCCTACTTCAAGGGACCATATCCAGTTCTACTGTGAGACCCTTAGGCTTCATTCACACGTCCGTTATAACACTCCGTTTCCGTTCCGTTTTAAATTGGAAGGTTTTTTCGGATCCATTAATTTCAATTGCCTCAGCAAAAATGCGGACACCAATCATAGTGCTTTCCGAATCACTGAATCCGTTCTGTTTTCCTATTTTCGAGTATGCGGATCCTGAAAAAAATGAAGCTTGTCCTACTTTCTGTCAATTTTCCTGGTCCGTTGTACATTTAACCCCTTAAGGACTTAGCCCTATTTCACCTTAAGGACTTGACCATTTTTTGCAAATCTGACCAGTGTCACTTTAAGTGCTCATAACTTTAAAACGCTTTGACTTACCCAGGCCGTTCTGAGATTGTTTTTTCGTCACATATTGTACTTCATGACACTGCTAAAATTAGGTCAAAAAAGTAAATTTTTTTGCATTAAAAAAATACAATTTTTACAAAAAATTTAGAAAAATTAGCAAATTTCAAAGTTTCAGTTTCTATACTTCTGTAATACATAGTAATACCCCCCCCCCCAAAATTGTGATGATTTTACATTCCCCATATGTCTACTTCATGTTTGTAACATTTTGGGAATTATATTTTATTTTTGGGGGATGTTACAAGGCTTAGAAGTTTAGAAGCAAATTTTGAAATTTTTCAGAAATTTTTATGGACCAGTTCAGGTTTGAAGTCATATTGTGAGGCTTAGATAATAGAAACCTCCCAAAAATGACCCCATTCTAGAAACTATACCCCTCAAGGTATTCAAAACAGTTTTTTCAAACTTTATTAACCCTTTAGGTCTTCCACAAGAGTTAATGGCAGATTGAGAAACAATTTCGAAATTTCTATTTTTTTGAAAATTTTCCAATATAATCAATTTTTTCCAGGAGTAAAACAAGGGTTAACTGCCAAACAAAACTCTAAATGGGTTGCCCTGATTCTGTAGTTTGCAGAAACACCCCATATGTGGTTGTAAACTACTGTTTGGCCGAACGAGAGCACATAGAAGGAGGGGAACACCATATGGGTTTTGGAAGGCAGATTTTGCAGGACTGGTTTTGTTTATACCATGTCCTATTTCAAGCCCCCTGTTGCACCCCTAGAATAGAAATTTCAAAAAAGTGACTCCATCTGAGAAAGTACACCCCTCAAGGTATTCAAAACTGGGTTTACAAACTTTGTTAACCGTTTAGGTGTTCCACAAGAGTTAATGGCAGATGGAGAAACAATTTTGAAATCTCTATTTTTTGGAAAAATTTCCAATATAATCAATTTTTTTCCAGGAGTAAAACAAGGGTTAACTGCCAAACAAAACTCTAAATGGGTTGCCCTGATTCTGCAGTTTGCAGAAACACCCCATATGTGGTCGTAAACTACTGTTTGGCTGAACGGGAGCACATAGAAGGAGGGGAACACCATATGGGTTTTGGAAGGCAGATTTTGCAGGACTGGTTTTGTTTATACCATGTCCCATTTGAAGCCCCCTGTTGCACTCGTTGAATAGAAATTTCAGAAAAGTGACTCCATTTAAGAAAGTACACCCCTCAAGGTATTCAAAACTGGGTTTACAAACTTTCTTAACCCTTTAGGTGTTCCACAAGAGTTAATGGCAGATGGAGAAACAATTTCGAAATTTCTATTTTTAAAAATTTTCAATTTTAACCCTTACTTTATTACTGGAAAAAATGGGTTAACAGCCAAACAAAACTCAAAATGGGTTGCCCTGATTCTGTAGTTTGCAGAAACACCCTATATGTGGTTGTAAACTACTATTTGGCTAAACGGCAGGACATAGAAGAAGAGGAACGTCATATGGTTTTTGGAAGGCAGATTTTGCTGGACTGGTTTATTTACACCATGTACCCTTTCAAGCCCCCTGATGCACCCCTAGAGTAGAAACTCCATAAAAGTGACCCCATCTAGGAAACTACGGGATAAGGTGGTTGCTGTTTTGGGACTATTTTAGGGGTAAATATGATTTTTGGTTGCTATAGATTATTCTTTTTTGAGGCAATGTAACAAAAAAATTAAAATTCTAAAATTGTTTCTACATTCGCTATTTAGTTTTGTGGAACACCTAAAGGGTTAACATAGTTTGTAAAGTAACTTTTGAATACCTTGAGGGGTGTAGTTTCTTAGATGGGATAACTTTTTGGGAGTTTCTAGTCTAGGCTACATCAGGGGGGCTTCTAATGGGACACGGTGTAAAAAACAACAACTGTCCATCAAAATCTGCCTTCCAGAAACCGTATGGAGTTCCCTTCGTTCTATGCCCTGCCGTGCGGCTATATAGCCATTTACGACCACATATGGGGTGTTTCTGCAAACTACAGAATCAGGGCAATACATATTGAGTTTTGTTTGGCTGTTAACCCTTGCTTTATTACCGGCAAAAAGGATTCAAATGGAAATTTTGCCCAAAAATGGGTGTTTTGGCACAGTTTTTATTTTATATTTTTAACACCGTTCATCCGAGGCGTTTGGTCAAAAGTTATTTTTATAGCGACGACTTTTACGCATGCGACGATGCCCAATATGTATGGCTCTCAGACTTTGGAGACACTAAGCAGGCATCCTAAAAACTGCGGCCCTCCAGATGTTGTAAAACTACAATTCCCACCATGCCCTGCTGATGGCTGTAGGTTGTCTGGGCATGCTGGGAGTTATAGTTTTACAACACCTGGAGGGCCACAGTTTGAGGATGCCTGCACTAAAACTAATATTTTGTTGGGGAAAAAAATTTGTTTTTGTGTCTCCAAAGTCTGAGAGCCATAGTTTTTTATGTTCTCTAGTGGACTGTTGGGGATTATAAAAATTAAGTACTCCATGGAAGTGTGATACTCCTTGAAGCAATCGATAACGCAGAGGCCCGGATGATCGGGGCACGTGTCGCACTGAGTTGTGGTGTCCTACAGTATCCCCCTCCTGCGACACACTCTGCAATTTTTTGGGGTTCGTACCTTCTTTCCAGTATGGGGGACCACACCTGGAAAGTGTTGGCCAGGGACGATCCAGGCGCCTCCAGTTCCCGAGGTACTCCGGCCTGCTCTTTCCCGGTCCGAAAAGATCAGGTCCTTGAGGACTGCCTCATAGAATTGTAGGAATGTCCCTGTGCTGCCAGCGCTTCGGGATAGTACAAAAGAGTTGTACATGGCAACCTGTACCAAGTAGACCGCAACTTTTTTGTACCATGCCAGGGTTTTGCGCATGGCGTTATATGGCTTGAGGACTTGATCAGAGAGATCAACTCCTCCCATATACCGATTGTAGTCGACGATACAGTCTGGCTTGAGGACCGTTGCCGTGGTACCTCGCACAGAGACTGGGGTGGTGCTGTTACCGTGGATTGTGGACAGCATAAGGACATCCCTCTTGTCCTTATACCTGACCAGCAACAGGTTTCCACTGGTAAGTGCACGGGCCTCACCCCTGGGGATAGGTCCCTGGAGGGGGTAGGCAGGGAGGCCGTGTTGATTTTTCCGCACGGTCCCACAAGCGAATGTGGATCTGGCGGCAAGGGACCTGAACAAGGGAATGCTAGTATAAAAGTTATCCACGTACAAGTGGTAACCGTTATCCAGCAGTGGGTACATAAGCTCTCACACGAGTTTCCCGCTAACATCAAGAGTGTCTGGGGGTTGAATACGGGAATCTCGCCCCTCGTACACATGAAATTGTACCCTGAGGTACTCTCACAAATTTTGTATAGCTTCACGCCATACCTCGCCCGCTTTGTGGGAATATATTGGCGGAAACGGAGTCTCCCCTTGAGCGCAATGAGAGACTCATCAACCGCGACCTCTCTTTCAGGTACGTAGGCCTCCATGAATTTGGCCCCAAAGTGATCGATGACCGGCCGTATCTTATACAGCCGGTCATAGGCAGGATCACCTCGGGGTGGATATGCTGCATTATCGGAATAATGCAGACATTTCCGGATGGCCTCAAACCGGGGACGTGTCATGACCATACTGTACAGTGGGGTCTGGTATAGGACGTCCCCACTCCAGTATTGCCTGACACTGGGTTTTTGGACTAGACCCATATGCAGCACGAGGCCCCAAAATGTCCTCATCTCGGCTGCACTGACCGGCGTCCAGCCACCGGGTCTAGCCAAAAATGAGCCTGAGTTTTGAGCGACGAACTGTTGGGCGTACAGATTCGTCTGCTCCACCATCAGATTCACCAGTGGGTTACTGAAAAAAAAACTAAAATAGTCAATTTTAGTAAACCCCACTGTGGGAATCTGGATTCCAGGATTGCCAGCAAAATCCGGAATCTCGGGCTCAAAGTCCACTGGGGGACACCAGCTAAGTTCATCAGCAGGGGGCTCTGGTGAACTTATTTGGTGGGCCGGGAAACCAGTACGAACCCCAGGGTGGCTCGTACTAGGGTGGGCCACAGGATCCCTAGCATGTGGGGCGCCTGGCGACGTCTCCGCCGCCTTGGTGGCTCATTGTCATCCGATGATGATTAGGAGGATGCGGATGATAAAAGGAATGTGGGGTCATCCTCATCCTCACTGGGGCTCTCAGAGTCGGAAGCAATCTGGGCGTATGCCTCCTCGGCCGAGAACATCCGGCGGACCATGGGTGTGTGTGCGTGTGTGGCAAACTTTATTATATGTGCGTGTGTGTGGGGGCAATGGGTGTTTGCGTACTAAAAAAGGCAAAAAAAAAAGTTCAAACTTGCTGATCAGCGGTACAACGCTGATCAGCGGTGGGGTGGTGGGGCGGGCGATGTGCTAAAAAGTGCCGACCAGTCAGCGCACGCAGAAAAAAAAAATGGTGGTAAGGGGGCTGGTGGTGAGGGGGCTGGTGGGGGGGTGGAAGGGTTGGTGGTGGTGGGGGGCTGGTGGGGGGGCAAGTGGCAGGGGGGGCTGGGGTCTGATAGATGGATCAAAGAAAGTTTGGAATAAAAGTGCTTTTTTTTTTCTAACTAACTTTTCCCTTCTTTCCCTGCCTAACGGTGCCTCTCCCTCACTGACCCTAACCTACCTGGGTGGCGATGGGTGCAGGAGGGTGATGGATGGAGATTAGGGGGACACAGGAGCTGGTGCTGGACAATGCTGCCGGGTGCTCGTGCAGAACAAGAAGAGGAGGGGAGGGAGGGGCGCAGGAAGTTTGAATCTCGTGCATCTCTCCCCTGCACCAATCAGCACCCTGGACAGCAGTGTTCAGCACCAGGGCCAGCACCGCCTCTCCAAATCTTCGCACTGCGATTGGTGGTGTGTAATCACGCCACCGATCGCAGTCTTTTTCCGGTTCATCGGGACAATTCAGACCTGCGGTTTTCTGCGATTGCTGATACAGGGTGGTCAAATGACCCCCTTCCTGCGTTGTTACGTTACTGAATGATTTCAGCCGGCATCCCGTTGCGATTAACCCCAGCGGCGCCGGAATCCCGATTTAAAGTTATGAGGTACCGGTACGCCCTGAGTCCTTAAGGACTCGGGAAATAGGGTGTACCGGTACGCCCTGCGTCCTTAAGGAGTTAAGTCAATAGATCAGCATAAAAACTGATGACATGCACAAAACCATCCGAATTTCATCAGTTTTTTAACTGATCAGTTGACAGGTAACAAAAAAAAAAATTAAGTCCAGCCCTCAGTGCCTGTGGTGAGAGAAGTTCAGGTCATTTTCTGCTCTCCTGCTCTCCTGCTCTCCTGCAAAATGGCATATGAAGTGGACCGATTGATCACTATGATCCAGGAATGGCCCTCTCTATGAGATACCAGACAAGAGGCCTACCAAAATAGGTCGCTAAAGGACTGGTGTTGGGAGGAAATTGCCCATTAACTTTTGCCATCCTCCTGGGACTCAGGCAACTTAGCCAAGAGGGAAAAAATAAGTGAGTAAATATATTATAATATGTGTAATTTTACTTTTCCATCTGTCCTAGAGCAGTATACTGGGGTGTTACACATGCCCTCCTATCTGTTGGTAGCCTGCCATAGAGCAAAAGGAACTGAACAAATTGATATATAGTTTTGTGGGAAAAATTCAAATCTTAAATATGTATTGACTTGTCTGTATTGCCCAGCCTTCAGCATACAGTAAGTAGCATAAGGAGAACCTTGTAAGAACCTTGTTTAGTTTGACTATGGTTACATGGTCCCGTATCTTGCCAATAAAACGATGCACTTTTGAAAACAAAAGATCTAAATAAATTTGCACAAATAAAGGTACAAATCTGTTCTTCTCAGCCTCGTGGCAACATAATTCAGTTTTTTCTTTTAGTTCCTCCAATTTTTTTTTGTGGGGCTATTGTATTTTTAATGACACCATTTAATTTCTCATAACTTGTACTGAAAAATAGAAAAAAAAATTGTGGGGTGAAATAAAGAAAAATTCTCCAATGTTGTTTTTTGGGTTTAATTTTGGTACATATTAGTGTACTGTTGACAAAGCCCACCAAGTACGGCTGGGTCAGCCACCAGTCTAATGTGTCTGATCCTTCTCTCCCAACATCATCTGACATAGTGAATACTTTTACCCAATGCTTTTGCTCTTCCAGGAGATACAGTACAGTAAACCACCAGAAGTTTTTGCAGGGGTGGACTGGGAACTTAACCACCTCAGCTCCCCTAGCTTAAACAACCTTAATGACCAAACCACTTTTTACAATTCTGCACTACTCTACTTTCACCGTTTATTGCTTGGTAATACAACTTACCACCCAAATGAATTTTACCTCATTTTCTTCTCACTAATAGAGCTTTCATTTGGTGGTATTTCATTGCTGCTGACATTTTTACTTTTTTTTGTTATTAATCGAAATTTACCCTTTTTTTTTTGCAAAAAAATGACATTTTTCACTTTCAGTTGTAACATTTTTCAAATAAACTACATTTCTATATACATTTTTATCTAAATTTATTGTTCTACATGTCTTTGATAAAAAAAAATATGGTTTGGGTAAAAGTTATACCCAAACAAACAATGGTACAAAAATGTGAATTTCCTCATTTTTAAGCAGCTCTGACTTTCTGAGCACCTGTCATGTTTCCTGAGGTTCTTCAATGCCCAGACAGTAGAAAAACCCTACAAATGACCCCATTTCGGAAAGTAGACACCCTAAGGTATTCGCTCATGGACATAGTGAGTTCATAGAACTTTTTATTTTTTGTCACAAGTAAGGCTACTTTCACACTTGCGTTCGGAGCGGATCCGTCTGGTGTCTGCACAGACGGATCCGCACCTATAATGCAAACGCTTAGATCCGTTCAGAACGGATCCGTTTGCATTGTTCATGATAGTGCAAACGGATCCGTTTTGACTTTACATTGAAAGTCAATGGGGGATGGATCCGTTTGAAAATTGAGCCATACTGTGTCAACTTAAAACGGATCCGTCCCCATTGACTTACATTGTAAGTCTGGACGGATCCGTTTGCCTCCGCGCGGCCAGCAGCAGCGTTCAGGTGTCCGCCTGCTGAGCGGAGCGGAGGACAGACGGTGCCAGACTGATGCATTCTGAGCGGAGCCCCGAACGCAAGTGTGAAAGTAGCCTTAGCGGAAAATGATCCATTTTTTTTTCTTACAAAGTCTCATATTCCACTAACTTGTGACAAAAAATAAAATCTTCCATGAACTCACTATGTCCATCACAAAATACCATGGGGTGTCTTCTTTCCAAAATGGGGTCACTTGTGGGGTAGTTATACTGCCCTGGCATTTTAGGGGCCCTAATGCGTGAGAAGTAGTTTGAAATCAAAATGTGTACAAAATGCCCTGTGCAATCCTAAAGGTGCTCTTTGGAATTTGTGCCCCTTTGCCCACCTAGGCTGCAAAACTGTGTCACACATGTGGTATCGCCGTACTCAGGAGAAGTTGGGCAATGTGTTTTGGGGTGTCTTTTTACATATACCCATGCTGGGTGAAAGAAATATCTCTGTCAAATGCCAACTTTGTATAAAAAAAATGGGAAAAGTTGTCTTTTAGAGAGATATTTCTCTCACCCAGCATGGGTATATGTAAAAAGATACCCCAAAACACATTGCCCAACTTCTCCTGAGTACGGCGATACCACATGTGTGACACTTTTTTGCAGCCTAGGGGCGCAAAGGGGCACAAATTCCTTTTAGGAGGGCATTTTTAGACATTTGGATTCCAGACTTCTTCTCACGCTTTAGGGCCCCTAAAATGCCAGGGCAGTATAAATACCCCACATGTGACCCCATTTTGGAAAGAAGACACCCCATGGTATTCCATGAGGGGCATGGCGAGTTCATAGAAGATTTTTTTTTGGCACAAGTTAGCGGAAATTGATATTTTTTTTGTTTTTTCTCACAAAGTCCCCCTTTCCGCTAACTTGGGACAAAAATGTTAATCTTTTATTTACTCAATATGCCCCTCAGCGAATACCTTGGGGTGTCTTCTTTCCAAAATGGGGTCATTTGTGGGGTGTTTGTACTGCCCTGGCATTTTAGGGTCTCCGCAATCATTACATGTATGGACAGCATTAGGAGTTTCTGCTATTCTCCTTATATTGAGCATACGGGTAATGAGATTTTTTTTTTCCGTTCAGCCTCTGGGCTGAAAGAAAAAAATGAACGGCACAGATTTCTTCATTTGCATCGATCAATGTGGATGAAAAAATCTCTGCCCCCCCCAAAAAAGGAGGGGAAAGGCGTCTGCCAGGACATAGGAGCTCCGCCCAACATCCATACCCACTTATCTCGTATGCCCTGGCAAACCCGATTTCTCCATTCACATCAATCGATGTGGATGAATAAATCATTGCCGGGATTTTTTATTTTTTTTATATACAAAGTGTTTGCCAAAGCATATGAACACCTCCTCCCCCTCAGCTCATAAGCCTCGGCAAACGTATCTTTTACTGCAGAGGAAAAATCTCGTCTTGCAGCGGCGCATACACCGACTTTTGTGTAATCTGACAACAGCGCAATGCTTCTGTCAGAATGCACATCAGTGCTGCAGCTGGTTCATCGGTTGGTCGACCTAGAACAAAAAAGAAGAAAACAGGCCGCAACGCAATAAATTTATTAACATTATAATAACATTTGAACGGAACATTAACTTTTATAAACTTTATTTAACTTTTTGAACAGAACATTAACTTTTTTGCTTACTGGTGATTTTTTTTTGGTTTATTTTTTTTTACCTTTTTTATAGGACAAACCTCTCCTTGCCCATGGGACAATGTGCAAAGCGCAAATTGCCCAGAGATGTGGCGAAGTACATTATGCACTTTGTCCCAGGTGAAAGGAGAGGCTTGCAGCAGCTGTGTGTGAATGGGCCCTAATAGCCCTGTGTGCCTCTCCTGTGAGATGCAAGCCCTATGCTAAGTGTACCTGTGTGTGGTACTTCCGGAAACACTCCCCTAAGCATAGGGCAGAGTGGTCAGGGCAGTCAGGACAGAAATAGCGGGTGTCACACCTTATTCCACTGGTGGTAACGAGCCGTTAAGGGAAGCCCGGGCAACTAGGAACAAATGCCTGAAGAGGGGCACACTTGTGTAAAAATTGTCCACATAAAGATGGTACCCCTTGCCAAATAAGGGTGACACAAAGTCCCAGACTGTCTTCCCACTGCTCCTCAGGTAGTCAGGGCAACCAAACGGCTCCAGGGTCTGATCTTTACCCTCATAGATCCGAAATTTGTGGGTATAGCCTGTGGCCCTTTCACAGAGCTTATACAATTTGACCCCATACCGGGCGCGCTTGCTTGGGATGTATTGTTTGAAGCCAAGGCACCCGGTAAAATGTATAAGGGACTCGTGTACGCAGATGTTTTGCTCAGGGGTATACAAATCTGTAAATTTGGTGTTAAGGTGGTCTATGAGGGGCCGAATTTTGTGGAGCCGGTCAAAAGCTGGATGGCCTCTGGGATGGGAGGTGCTGTTGTCGCTAAAGTGCAGGAAACGCAGG
Organism: Bufo gargarizans; assembly: GCF_014858855.1. NCBI lineage: Eukaryota > Metazoa > Chordata > Amphibia > Anura > Bufonidae > Bufo > Bufo gargarizans. The sequence goes on from NC_058082.1 coordinate 317,748,874, forward strand.
ATGGCCTAAAATCGTGCCCTGGACATGGCAGCACAGAACATGGGCATGTGATGCAGGGCCGGCGTCATAACCCGGCATCCCCGGGCAAGTGCCGGGGCCCAATGCTCCTGGGGGGGCCCACTGAGCTGCTATGAGCACTTCCATCAATACAGATGGAAGCTCTCACTGCTGTCATTTCACTTACGCAGTACCCCTTTGGTGGGGCCCTCTGAGCTTCAGAGACTCAGGACACGCCCCCTCTACACAGGACACACCCCCTCTACACAGGACACATGCTGCCTGAGGCGAGAGACCGGAGGGCTGGAGCTGGAGCAGAGAAGTGTGTAGACAGTCTGTGAGTGAGTCTGCACTGTGACTGTCTCTTGTCTGTGGGACAGAAGGAAAGGGGGGGGGGGGGACTCTTCGATCGGCTGCTGGATGCTGCTTCATTCTATTTAGTTGTATTACTGTTTCATTAAGCAGTTTGCCTCCATGATAACTGCCCCCCCCCTCACATATCCTGTCCTATCTCATCCTCATGGGGCCCCTGCTGTCTCCTTTCCTCCCTCATGTATCCAGAGCTCCTGTTTCACCCTCCTATCTCCTATTGCTGCCCTGCACAGACCTCCTGACACTACTTCTTGTATGAATCCCCCTCAGAGCCCCTTCCCCCTACTTGCTGTGTCCACCCCTCCTGTCCACCCAGGGCCCCTGTCTCACTCCTCTGCCTCTCATTATGGTGGCATCTGAACAGCATTCACCATAAGGACCTTCTAACGTCACAGGGTCATGTGACTGTGCCCCTTTATACCCTGCATTGTGCCCTCTTACCACACCCTGTGCAGTGCCCATAGTCATTCCCTGTACTGTGCCCTCTTATACCCTTTATCCGGTCACTGTATGGTGGTTTTATCATTGTATGGCGGTGTTATCACTATATGGCGGTGGTATCCAATAACTGCATGGCCATAACTGTATCCCCTTCCCTGCCCACACCACTTTTTTTAGACCTGGCACCACGACCGTGTGCTGGCCATGTCAGTGCTGCAGACTGCAAATTGCGATCCACAATGCACGGGCACCGACTGTGGAGCAGCCGCATGCGGATCGTGGGTCCACGATCCGTCTGTTCTGCAAAACGATAGAGCAAGTTCTATTTTTTTTGCGGAACGGAAGCACGGAACGGAGTGCTTCCGTTCAGTGCTAACGTTCTGTTCCACACCGCATCTCTGGATTTGCGGACCCATTCAAGTTAATGGGTCCGCATCCGTGATGAGGAGTGCACACGGCCGGTGCCCTGTGTGCAAGAGGCCTAAGGCTAGCTGCACACAGCTGCGATTTTGAAAACAGAAAATCTGCTCAGTTTTTCACATAGATTTCTGTGCTTTCCTGCACCAAAAACTGCATGTGTTACTTGTGGCCTTTGGTGCGGATTTTCCGCATATCTCCTCCTTGCATTGAAAAGGGTGAAATCCGCACAAAAGAGCCACAAAAAGAATTGATATGCCTCTGATTTCAAATCTAAACAGCAGGTCAATTTCCGTATGGGAAAAAAAATCCAATCTCATTTATTTTGCTGGTACTTTATTATGCCTCATTCAAAGAGTCAGTGTTTGGTCAGTGATTTCCATCAGTGATTTTCAGCCCAAACCAGGTGTAGCTATAAACACAGAACAGGGGCAGATCTCTCCTTTAGGGCTCATGCACACGGCTGTTGCCCGGATTGCGGCCCGCATACAGGGGGTCCGCAATACACAGGCATTGGCTGTGTGCACCCTGCACCATGGATCGCGGACCCATTCTCTTCAATGGGTCCGCAATCACTGAGATGCAGAACAGAGGCACGGTTTGGAACCCCACGGATGGTGTTTCTGGCCGTGCCTCCGCACCGCAAAAAAGTACAACTTTTTTGCAGTGCGGACTGTTGGATGCAGATCGTGGACCCCATTCAAGTGAATGGGTCCACGATCTGCATGCGGCTGCCCCACGGTCGTGCCTGTGCATTGAGGACCGCAGCACGGGCCCGGCCGGCACACGGCCGTGGGTATGAGCCTTATCTTATGTCTGTGGAGGCTCCAATCCTGGTTTTGGCTCACATGATGGAAATCACTGACCAAAACACTGACTTATGAATGAGGCTTTTACTCTTCTTTGTTTCCGCAAGAGAATCCGTGTGGGGAAAAATGTGTGATCCGCAACATGTACAGGTACCCTAAATCTGCCCACTATCTTCTCAACGTTTATAAGCATTTGCTGAACACATTTAATGTTAAACGAGTTTTATTTTGTTTTGTTTTTACTGGCATTTTGGTGGTGTTTTTATTTTTTTCATGTATTCCTGCTGCACTTTGTACTATGTGCTTTCTAAGTCCTGTGGAGATGCTTATGGGGGGAAAAAAGCGCCACACCTAGAGCCTTCTAAATTTTGTAAGGGGTGGGATGGGGTAACTATCTGTATGAGACCTAATAGGGTATACGTATATGGTGTGTATTATGCGCTGCTTTTTGTTCGGAAAATCGGCAGTGTAATACTGTACCAGCTGAGGAGATGGTATTTTTATATTAACTCATATTAAAATCTCATGTGCATAAGGACCTTCTAACGTCACAGGGTCATGTGACTGTGCCCCCCACCCCGTACTGTGCCCCTTTATACCCTGCATTGTGCCCTCTTACCACACCCTGTGCAGTGCCCATAGTCATTCCCTGTACTGTGCCCTCTTATACCCTTTTATCCGGTCACTGTATGGTGGTTTTACCATTGTATGGCGGTGTTATCACTATATGGCGGTGGTATCCAATAACTGCATGGCCATAACTGTATCCCCTTCCATGTCCACACCACTTTTTTAGACCTGGCATGAGCGGGAAAAGATACAGATTGCGGTGCTAAGGACCTTTGCGCCACAATCTGTGTCAGAAATACGCCTAATATAGACGTATTTCTATATAATAAATGACCACCTAATTGTATTATTATTCGGGGGTAGGGCTAATAGCGTTATATTATGTAGACTCTAGTGTGTTTTACTGTGCCCTGTATTTCCCAGTAGAAAATGATCCTTGGGAAGCACAGCCCTCATCCCTGACCACCAGGACCAGGTAGCGCTCTGTCAGTACATGGCGGCCCCCCTCCGCCACGCTGCTCCGCTGTGTACTGGGGCTTATTCTGACACTAGGGCTGGGTTCACATCCCATTTGTGCCATCCATTTAATGTATACCAAAAATGTCTGCGTTACAGATGCCTCAGACTGATGCCGTACAGTGGCGTCCGGTCACCATACAATCCTCAGATTGATGCCGTACAGCGGCGTCCGGTCACCATACAATCCTCAGACTGATGCCGTACAGTGGCGTCCGGTCACCATACAATCCTCAGACTGATGCCGTACAGTGGCGTCCGGTCACCATACAGTTCCATTGTAAAAAAACATATATGTTAACGTATGCATTTTTTACTTGACTCTGCAGGATACAAAAACGTGGAGTGCTGCACATTTGTATACATCAAACCGATAGGAAAAACGTGATGTGAACACACATTGGGGGGGAGGGGGGGGGCGCACTAAAATTTTCTGTGGGGCCCAGTCAGTTCTAGCTACATCACTGCACATCTCCTTCTCTGCTCCAGGCCTGGCTCACTGCTGCAGCGGCCGCCGGAGAGAAGGAGCGCAGGGAGCTGCGGTTAGTGAATGACAGGACCACCAGCTCCCCTGCAATGATAGGTATGTGAGGGGGCCACTGGGGGGGTCATTCATCACACTGTGAGGGCCCCTTACACAGTATAATGACTCCCAGTGCCCCCCATTTAGTATAATGATCCCCATTGACCCTCCATTTAGCATAATGACCACCAGAGCCCCCATTAAATATAATAACCCCTCGTGCCCCCTCCATACAGTATAACCCCCAGTGTGGGGGCGACTGGGGGTCATTATTCTGAATGGAGGGTCACTGTGGGGTCATTATACTGTGAGGGCCCTTTACATAATATAATGACCCCCAGTGTCCCCCATTTAGTATAATGATCACCAATGACCCTCCATTCAGTATAATGACCCCCAGAGCCCCCTCCATACAGTATTCCCCCAGTGTGGGGGCTACTGGGGGTCATTATTCTGAATGGGGGCGACTGGCGGTCATTATTCTGAATGGGGGGCAACTGGGGGTTATTATTCAGAATGCCGGGCCACAGGTGGTCATTATACAGTGGGGGGGGGAAATTGGGGGTTCATTATACTGTGTGAAGGGCCACTAGTAGTCATTATACTGTGTGAAGGGCCACTAGTAGTCATTATACTGTATAGGGGCCACTGGGGGTCATTATACCGTGTGGGAGCCACAGGGGGACATGTCAATGTAAAAAAATGCCTCATGGGGGCCCACTGGGATTTATCGCCCAAGGGTCCACATGAACCTGGAGCCGGCCCTGATGTGATGAATTGGGTTCGTGGACCAATATGACCGCAATTCATGCTTTTTGGTTAGGCCCATGTTGAGGAGAAGGCCCAGAAAAGTTTTAATTTAATTAACGGAAAGACTGGGGATAAAAGCTTCCCGGGTTGGCGGCTATAAATTGAGTGGCATACCGATTTGATTCTACCACAACAAGTCCAAGAGCTCCGCAGTCAAGAACAGCTCAAAAAATCCCAGTGCCAAACCGATCTGAGCTGTCTCAACCCGAACTCCAGACTGGGCGGTGAAAGGGGGAACTACTGGTGCAGCTGAAGTTGGGGGCTGCCAATCAGGGTTTGCCAGCACTTCAGGGACTCTAGGGGCTCTACGGGCCTGTCTGTGCAGTGGCTGCGATGGGGGAACTACTGCACGTGCCACCGTTCCAGCTTCAACTGCCCTTCTGGTGCTCGCCACTTCACCATGTTCTACAGCAGTGCTGGTACTAGGTCCAGGATGGGCTGCGCTGCTGGTGTATGCCTCACCACGTAATCCGACAGCGCCAGCCCCACTCTGCTGCCCTTGAAGCGGATCCTGCGCAACCTGTGGTCTAGCAACATGGGGCCGCTGGATTCGTCAGATGAGGGTTCCCATTCCTCATCCGACTGGGTCAGAAGCCTGTAGGCCTCTTCAGAAGAATACCCCTTATTTGCCATTTGGACTACTAAATTTAGGGGGTATTCCCTGATACTACCCAAGAAAAAAAGCAAGCCTGTCTTACAAATGGGAGGCTAGCGAAGTACCGGAGGCCGCTGTGATTGATAAAAAATATCAAAACTGATTTTTTTGATCGCCGCAGTGCTTGTAAAGTGATTGTGCAGTGATAAAAAAAAATAAAAAATGTTGTCACTGCGGCGGGGCGGGTGTGGGTGAACGCACGTGTGGGCGACCGATCAGGCCTGATCGGGCAAACACTGCGTTTTGGGTGGAGGGCGAGCTAAGGTGACACTAATACTATTATAGAGCTGACTGTGATCAGTCCTGATCACTTACAGATACTATAACAGTACAAATGCTGATTAGCGATACGCTAATCAGCAAATCAGTGACTGCGGTGCGGTAGGCTGGGCGCTAAATGATCGCTAACTACCTAACCAAGGGGCCTAAGCTATCCTAAAACTATCAGTCAATACCAGTGGAAAAAAAAGTGACAGTTTACACTGATCACTTTTTTCCCTTTCACTAGGTGATTGACAGGGGCAAGAAGTGTGATCAAGGGGTTAATTGGGGTGATGCGGGGTGATCTGGGATCATTTATAAATATAATGTGTTAGATGTCTTCTGATTCGATTTTTTGAAAATCATCAGCCTTCCAGCCACGATCATTGGGCTGATGACGAACTTGTCCTGAAACTTTTGCCGGCCCGCGATGCGCATGCACGGGCCGGCTGTGAGCGTCATCTCGCGTCTCGCCGTGGACGGTAATACAGTTGAATTCAGGATGGCCCCTGTGGCTGCTGGCCATGTACATAAGTACTTGTTGCTCCTAACATTAATTAATCCTGAGAGCATCAGATCGTTATGTACCTGGCCAGCCACCATGAGAGGGCTTGGGTGGCCCCCTGGTGCCTCCGGAAAATTTTCCTGTAGGGTCAATGGCCAGTCCGCACCTGGGTGTCTGGCAGCATGTTTCTCCTCTGTCTCCACTGACAACACACATACTACACACCCAGCTGAACCAACTGTGTATGGGGGAGTCGGGAGAGATTAATGTCAGCCGAACAATCATGTGGCTGATAGCTATTGAATGTGTATAGCCAGCTTAAAGCCCAAAAAATAAATGCAATTCTGTTCCTATTTCAAACCCACAAAATCAGAATGGACTCATGACTCATAAGTTCGCCTTATATCTTGCCATAGAAAAGGGAACAAAGTGTCTGTTGGACAGCAGATTGAGAAGTCTTTTCACATCCTGTTTGTGCAGCCTCCGAAGCCAGATGGCACATAAGTCAGTTATGCGGAAAGTGACAGGAGCCAAATTCTGCAAGTACATGAGAAATTCTATCGAATCACCTGGGTTGGATGTCTTGACGTTTTGATGTTATAACATCCTTAAAGGGGTTGTTCGGGTAACCTTCACCCAGGCAGCCCCTATGAGTATAGCTTTCATGCTTCGATGCTCTCCCTTGCTCTGCACTGTATAGCAAAAGGCAAGGGCTTTTTTGTTTATAAACTTACACTGCTAGGCAGAGGCTTCCGCCTAGCAGAGATTCGGTACATCACCGTATCTGCTGAAAAAGGCAGTTTTCTGTGCAATTCATGCTCCGATGCTCATATCAGAGGGGCTGCCTGGGTGAAGAAGGGGATATTGTCCAGGTTCAGCTCTGATCCCGTACAACCCCTTTAAAACCCAGTAAATTGCTTGCTACTTGCACAATATAAGTAGCCTTGAATTCAGTAGCTAAATGCTGTACTGTAAAAGCAAAGTGTCATGGTCTTACCTCCTTGCTGTTCTCCTTCGTTTGACATGTGCTGGCGGCCATCTTGGTTTCTGGGTTTCTTGTAGCCTCCCACCCTGCGGCTCCTCCTTCCCACTGGGGGGAGCTGGATGCCTAGCTCATATATATAGGAGGTCTGTGGCTTCAGTTCCCTGCTTGGTCCTCCTGTGCTCACATGCTTCTAAGACTGCTGCTGCTTCTGGTTCCTGATCCTGGCTTCGTCTGACTACCCTGCTGATTCCTGATCCTGGCTTCGTCTGACTACCCTGTTGGTTCCTGATCCTGGCTTCATCTGACTACCCTTCTGGTTCCTGATCTCTGGTTTCGCAAGACCCTGCTTCGGTTTAGCCATCCGTTTGGACTTTTGCCTTACAGCTTTATTTTCAATAAAGCCTTCTTATTTCCACTCATCTCTTGTTGTACGTCTGGTTCATGGTTCCATGACATTAGGACCAAGCCATGAATTCTGACGGTACAGGGCCATCCTCGCTACCTACGCTGGTTGCCAGACTCGATCAGCAGGATCACCTGTTGGGTCGGTTCGCTGTGGCGTTGCAAACCCTGCTTGAACGCACGGCTCATTTAGCTTCCGTTGCCGATGGGTCGGTTATCGCTCCTGGGCCCGCTCCTACTGCCGCTCCGGTTGTTGCGCCAGAGTCTACCCCGACACCTGTTGCTGCGCCTGCGGTGTTTCGGGGTATGACCGGTTCTGCCCCCCTTCCACAGCGCTTTGGGGAAGAGCCAACTCAGTGCCGAGGTTTCCTTATTTACTTCGAGTTGCTGCCACATGCCTTTCCTACTGAGAGATCAAAGGTGGGCTTCTTGATCTCACTGCTCTCGGACAAGGCCTTGGCCTGGGCCAGCCCTTTATGGGAGAACAACAATCCGGTGGTTGCCGAGTTTTCCGGTTTTGTTGCTTCTCTTCGGAAGGTATTCGATGTGCCGGCTCGTGCTGCCTCTGCTGCGAAGCTCCTTATGTCCATCAGACAGGGTTCACGATCCGTAGCTGAATACGCCATTGAGTTTCGTACCCTGGCAGCAGAGGTGGGCTGGAATAATGAGGCTCTGGTCGCTGCTTTCTCTCATGGTCTCTCGGATGCCTTGAAGGATGAGGTTGCAGCTAAGGACCTACCTGTGGAGCTCGAGTCTCTTATTTCTTTCCTGATTTTGATTGACACCAGACTCAGGGAGAGACCTTCCTTTCAGGAGAGCCTGCGGAGGCCTTCTAACAGATTGGCGCCTACGTTTGCTGTCCCACCCGTGCCTCCCTCTCCTCCCACGCCTCCTGGGGATGACTTGTCTGGGGGTGAACCCATGCAGCTGGGGTTTGCTCGCCTGTCCGAGGGGGAGAGGGTACTCTGGAGACGCAAGGGCCGATGCATGTACTGTGGTCTCGGTGGGCATTTTCGGTTGGCATGCCCGAACCGTCCGGGAAACGCTTGCACCTGAGATCCTGTCGGGGGCAGATCTTGGGTGGAGTCTCCTCGTCCCCGGTTTCCCGTGTTGACAAACCACTGATTACTGTTGTCCTCTCCTGGGTCGGGGGCTCGGTGACGACCCAGGCATTGGTGGACTCTGGTGCTGGTGGTGTGTTCATTGATTCCGCCAATTCCATTCCTCTGCAGCCTCGAGGTTCCCCACTGGCTCTTGAGGCGATAGACGGCAGACCCCTTCTGCTGCCACACGTGACTCATGAGACCCTTCCAGTGGGGATGGCCATTGTTGCCGTTCACAGAGAGTCGGTCTGTCTCCAGGTTATTTCGTCTCCACACTACTCGGTGGTCTTGGGGTACCCCTGGCTCCAGAAGCATAATCCGACTTTCGATTGGAAATCGGCCGAGATCCTCTCGTGGTCACCGCAGTGTGGGGCTAGTTGCATCCATGGGCCTGTTAAGTTGCTGTGTACTTCCTCGGACTCTCTGTTGCCTCCTGAATACGAGGAGTACCGGGATGTATTCGATAAGGTGCGTGCGGTTGCCCTACCTCCGCACCGCCCATACGATTGTGCCATAGAGTTACAATCTGGTGCCGTTCCTCCTCGTGGCAAAGTCTATCCACTGTCGGTAGCGGAGAATGAGGCCATGGAGGAGTACGTGAGGGAGGCGCTTTCACGCGGACACATTCGCAAATCCTCGTCCCCGGCAGGGGCTGGATTTTTCTTTGTGAAAAAGAAGGGCGGTGAGTTGAGGCCTTGCATCGATTACAGGGGTCTCAATCGCATCACGATCAAGAACGCTTACCCGATACCCTTGATTTCCGAGCTGTTCGATCGCCTCAAAGGGGCCACGGTCTTTACCAAACTCGACCTGAGGGCGGCATATAACCTGGTAAGGATCAAGGCGGGCGATGACTGGAAGACCGCGTTTAACACCAGGACCGGTCATTATGAATCCTTGGTTATGCCCTTTGGGTTGTGCAATGCGCCCGCAGTCTTCCAGGAATTCATCAACGATGTTTTCCGTGACCTGTTGCAGCAGTGTGTGGTGGTCTATTTGGATGACATCTTGGTATATTCTGAATCCATGGAGGCCCACATTCTGGATGTCAGACGAGTGTTGCAACGGTTACGAGAGAACAAGCTGTTCGGTAAGCTTGAGAAATGCGAATTTCACCGATCCCAGGTAACCTTCTTAGGTTACATCATTTCCGCTGAGGGGTTCTCCATGGATCCTGAGAAGGTTTCGGCTGTCTTACAGTGGCCCCAGCCCAGTGGTCTTCGTGCCCTGCAGCGCTTTTTGGGCTTCGCCAATTATTATCGGAAGTTCATCAGGGACTTTTCCATGCTAGCCAAGCCTCTCACGGATCTGACCAGGAAGGGCAGTAATCCCCAGGTCTGGCCGCCCGAGGCCATCCGAGCTTTTGAGGCTCTAAAGTCCGCCTTTGTGTCGGCTCCGATTCTGTCGCATCCCAACCCTGGGTTGCCGTTTGTCCTCGAGGTGGACGCGTCTGAGACGGGAGTAGGCGCCCTCCTGTCTCAGCGTAGAACACCAGAGGGTCCTCTGCTTTATGTGGGTTTTACTCCCGGAAACTGTCTTCCGCGGAGTGCAACTATCAGATTGGTGACAGGGAGTTATTGGCCATAGTGCAGGCCCTTAAAGAATGGAGGCACTTGCTCGAGGGCTCGGTGGTTCCGGTTCTCATCCTGGCGGACCACAAGAATCTGACCTACCTCTCTGAGGCCAAGAGATTGACACCACGTCAGGCCAGATGGGCTCTGTTCTTGTCACGTTTTAATTACGTGGTCTCCTACCTACCCGGTTCCAAGAACATCAGAGCGGATGCCTTATCACGGCAGTACTCCGAGCTGTCCGGGGAGGAGTCGATTCCGACTTCGGTCATACCTCCGAATCAGATCCTGGCCGCCATTCGCACCAGCCTGACCTCTCCCCTGGGTGAGCAGATTTTGGCGGCTCAATCTGGTGCTCCCTCTGGGAGACCCAACGGCAGGTGTTGCCTGAGGAGTTGCGCACTCGGTTGTTGCGAACCTACCATAACTCCAAGGCCGCGGGGCATCCTGGAAAGAATCAGCTGTCCTGGGCTGTTTCACGTCTGTTCTGGTGGCCTTCTCTACGTTCCGACATCGCCGCATATGTAGCGGCATGCTCCGTTTGTGCCCAGAGTAAGTCCCCTCGGCACCTTCCGTTGGGCCTTTTGCAACCCATAGCCACCGGGGAGCGTCCATGGTCACACCTGGGGATGGATTTCATTGTGGACCTCCCTGCATCCCGAGGCCATACGGTCATTCTCATGATAGTGGATCGGTTTTCCAAAAGGTGCCACTGTGTACCTCTCAAGAAGTTACCCTCTGCACAAGAGTTGGCCTCGATTTTTGCCAGGGAGGTCTTCCGGTTGCATGGTTTGCCCAAGGAGATTGTGTCGGATCGGGGGAGTCAGTTTGTGTCCAGGTTCTGGAGCGCCTTTTGCTCCCAGTTGGGGATTCATCTCTCTTTCTCATCGGCCTACCACCCTCAGTCCAATGGGGCCGCAGAACGATCCAATCAGGCCTTGGAGCAATTCCTTCGTTGCTATGTCTCCGATCACCAAGACAATTGGGTTGACCTCCTGCCTTGGGCTGAGTTTGCCAGGAACACGGCGGTGAACTCTTCCTCTGGGACGTCTCCCTTCATGGCCAATTATGGGTTCCAACCTGCCGTGTTACCGGAGGTATTCTCTCCCCAGGATATTCCGGCTGTGGAGGATCACCTTTCCGTCCTACGTGCTTCTTGGGTACAGATCCAGAGGTCCCTTGAGGTCTCTGCGCAGCGCCAGAGACTCCAGGCTGATCGCAGACGAGCGCCCGCTCCTTCCTACCAGGTCGGAGATCGCGTATGGTTGTCCACCCGCAACCTCAACCTTCGAGTGCCCACTCCCAAGCTGGCGCCTCGCTTTGTTGGTCCCTTCCGAGTGCTTCGCAGGGTAAACCCGGTAGCCTATGCCCTTGCGCTTCCTCCTGGCATGCGGATCTCCAACGTGTTTCATGTCTCCCTCTTGAAGCCACTGGTGTGTAATCGTTTCACTTCCTCGATTCCTCGGCCTCGTCCGGTCCAAGTGGGCAATCGTGAGGAGTATGAGGTGAGCAATATCCTGGACTCACGCCTGGTCCGCGGCCGGGTGCAGTTTTTGGTCCATTGGCGTGGTTATGGTCCAGAGGAGCGTTCCTGGGTTCCCTCCGCAGATGTCCATGCTCCTGCCTTGCTCCGAGCCTTCCACGCACGCTTCCCTCAGAAACCGTTCCTTACTCCGCGGAGGAGGGGCCCTTGAGGGGGAGGTACTGTCATGGTCTTACCTCCTTGCTGTTCTCCTTCGTTTGACATGTGCTGGCGGCCATCTTGGTTTCTGGGTTTCTTGTAGCCTCCCACCCTGCGGCTCCTCCTTCCCACTGGGAGGAGCTGGATGCCTAGCTCATATATATAGGAGGTCTGTGGCTTCAGTTCCCTGCTTGGTCCTCCTGTGCTCACATGCTTCTAAGACTGCTGCTGCTTCTGGTTCCTGATCCTGGCTTCGTCTGACTACCCTGCTGATTCCTGATCCTGGCTTCGTCTGACTACCCTGTTGGTTCCTGATCCTGGCTTCATCTGACTACCCTTCTGGTTCCTGATCTCTGGTTTCGCAAGACCCTGCTTCGGTTTAGCCATCCGTTTGGACTTTTGCCTTACAGCTTTATTTTCAATAAAGCCTTCTTATTTCCACTCATCTCTTGTTGTACGTCTGGTTCATGGTTCCATGACACAAAGCTCACTATGGACAGTGGAAGTATGCATATGTTTTCTACTCACTTTTCAGTGCTTCTCATTTATTTATTTCATTTATATTTGTACAGTATATTAAGGGCTCTTTCACACCTGCGTTCTTTTCTTCCGGCATAGAGTTCCGTCGTCGGGGCTCTATGCCGGAAAAATCCTGATCAGTTTTATCCTAATGCATTCTGAATGGATAGAAATCCGTTCAGGATGCATCAGGATGTCTTCAGTTCCGGACCGGAACGTTTTTGGGCCGGAGAAAATACAGCAGCATGCTGCGCTTTTTGCTCCGGCCAAAAATCCAGAAGACTTGCCGCAAGGCCAGATCCGAAATTAATGCCCATTGAAAAGCATTGATCCGGATCCGGCCTTAAGCTAAACGTCGTTTCGGCGCATTGCCGGATCCGACGTTTAGCTTTTTCTCAATGGCTACCATGGCTGCCGGGACGCTAAAGTCCTGTTTGCCATGGTAAAGTGTAGCGGGGAGCGGGGGAGCAGCATACTTACAGTCTGTGCGGCTCCCGGGCGCTCCAGAGTGACGTCAGGGCGCCCCAAGCGCATGGATCACGTGATCTGACGTCATTCTGGAGAGCCCCGGGAGCCGCACGGACTGTAAGTATACCGCTCCCCCGCTCCCCACTACTACTATGGCAACCAGGACTTTAATAGCGTCCTGGCTGCCATAGTAACACTGAAAGCATTTTGAAGACGGATCAAATGCTTTCAGTTCACTTGCATTTTTCCGGATCCGGCGTGTAATTCCGGCAAGTAGAGTACACGCCGGATCGGGACAACGCAAGTGTGAAAGAGGCCTAAATCTGGACTGTCCTGTACAATTTTAGAGGATAACTCACAATAAATGTCCATCCTTTTTATCTAAATAGATTCAAAATTCTGTGCTGATTAATTAATTTCTTAATATATCTTTATAATGCACAAAGCTTAATTTAAAGGGGTTGTTCCATGGAAAATATTCTAGAGTTTTCAAACCAGCACCTGGATCTAAGTACTTTTGTAACTGCATGTATTTAAAAAAAAATGTGTTTAGCCACTGTGTTATGATATAAAATGTATCTGTATAGCACCACCTGCTGTTTGTTATTTTTCTTATTTCTTTGTCCGGCTCACTGAGAAGGCCACAGAAGCCAAGTTTCATTTTCATCCTTCAACTGCTTCCTGAGCTGTGATAGGGAGAGAACTCCAGTAGAAAAGACACGCCTCCTGAGCTGTGATAGGGAGAGAGCTCCAGTAAAAAAGACACGCCTCCTGAGCTGTGATAGGGAGAGAGCTCCAGTAGAAAAGACACGCCTCCTGAGCTGCAACAGAAAAGACACGCCCCCTGAGCTGCAGCAGAAAAGACACGCCCCCTGAGCTGCAGCAGAAAAGGCACACCCCCTTAGCTGCAGCAGAAAATACACGCCCCTGAGCTGCCAGCTTCATATAAATCTAGCAGAGCAATGAATGGGGAGATCTCTGGATCCATGTCAGGTACAGGGCTGGTTCTAGCTTTCTGAGAAAGGAATGTTGCAATTGCAGGATTCGGCATGTTCATTTTCAATTTAATAAAACTGGATCCGTTCTGAACGGATGCAGCCGGTTGTATTATTTAAACAGATGTTTTCCTCTGGTTTTGAGATCCTCTGCTGGATTTCAAAACTGGAAAGGAAAACGCAGATGTGAAAACTGTTGCTTATTGCAGTTTTTTTGCACAAAAGATTCGGAATATGTAATGGAATTTTATTTAAAATCTGATAAAAGTGATAAATCAATCAGAATTTCCTCCATTGAAGAAACACATGAAAATATCAGAAAAACACCAGAGTTACACCAAGGACCTGTAACCCAAATTCCTACCTGCATTACATTTATTTCAAATTACGTGACATATTATATAATATAAATAGATAAATGAAATAAAGGTTAAAGTAAAAAACTAGCTTTCTATCAGTACAGCCTAACAATCACACTGGAATTTAAATGCTATGTAGAATAGGGAGGCCAAAACATTGTTTTCTATTGCAATTCCTTTTTCATCATTATCAAAGCATCTAAAGTATTTCTCCACTAGTGTTGAGCGGCATGTCCCATATTCGAATTCGCGAAATTTCGCGAATATTCGAAAGAATATTCGTAAAATATTCGCGAATATTCGAATTCGTTATTATTTCGCATATGCGATAATTCGAATTTTCGCATCGCATAATACATATTATGAGATGCAAAATTCGAATGTGCGCTAATGAAATCGCCTTACGAAGATTCGCAACTCAATTCAATCACTAATGTAAGAATGCAAAGCCCTTTGCCTCTGTTCTGGGACAAGTGCTGATATTCGCCTGTGCGCTAATAAAATCGCCTAACAAAGATTCGCGCCTCAATCACTTTCTAGGCAATGTGAGTAAGATCTGAGCTTTTGGACTTTTGTGAATCAATCGAGATACAGTGGGGGGTGATGACTGTAGTTGACAGAGTACAGATCAATGTAATCTGTAAGGTGGAAACTAAAATAAAAAATACGAATATTCGTAAATCGAATTTTACGAAGTTCGAAGTATTCGCGAATATGGTGCTATACTATATACATGCACAGGCCTTTGCCTCTCTGTTCTGGGGACAAGTGTAGATATTCGCATGTGCGCTAATAAAATCGCCTTACGAAGATTCGCAACTCAATTCAATCACTAATGTATGAATCATACATTAGTGATTGAATTGAGTTGCGAATCTTCGTAAGGCGATTTTATTAGCGCACATGCGAATATCTACACTTGTCCCCAGAACAGAGAGGCAAAGGCCTGTGCATTCATATAGTATAGCACCATATTCGCGAATACTTCGAACTTCGTAAAATTCGATTTACGAATATTCGTATTTTTTATTTTAGTTTCCACCTTACAGATTACATTGATTTGTACTCTGTCAACTACTGTCATCACCCCCCACTGTTTCTCGATTGATTCCCAAAAGTCCAAAAGCTCAGATCTTACTCACATTGCCTAGAAAGTGATTGAGGCGCGAATCTTTGTAAGGCGATTTTATTAGCGCACAGGCGAATATCTACACTTGTCCCCAGAACAGAGAGGCAAAGGCCTGTGCATTCATATAGTATAGCACCATATTCGCGAATACTTCGAACTTCGTAAAATTCGATTTACGAATATTCGTATTTTTTATTTTAGTTTCCACCTTACAGATGACATTGATCTGTACTCTGTCAACTACTGTCATCACCCCCCACTGTATCTCGATTGATTCCCAAAAGTCCAAAAGCTCAGATCTTACTCACATTGCCTAGAAAGTGATTGAGTTGCGAATCTTCGTAAGGCGATTTTATTAGCGCACAGGCGAATATCGGCACTTGTCCCAGAACAGAGGCAAAGGGCTTTGCATTCATACTGTATGAATGCAAAGCCCTTTGCCTCTGTTCTGGGACAAGTGCCGATATTCGCCTGTGCGCTAATAAAATCGCCTTACAAAGATTCGCGCCTCAATCACTTTCTAGGCAATGTGAGTAAGATCTGAGCTTTTGGACTTTTGTGAATCAATCGAGATACAGTGGGGGGTGATGACAGTAGTTGACAGAGTACAGATCAATGTCATCTGTAAGGTGGAAAGTAAAATAAAAAATACGAATATTCGTAAATCGAATTTTACGAAGTTCTACGTATTCGCGAATATGGTGCTATACTATATGAATGCACAGGCCTTTGCCTCTCTGTTCTGGGGACAAGTGTAGATATTCGCATTTGCGTTAATAAAATCGCCTCATGAAGATTCGCAGCTCAATTCAATCACTAATGTAAGAATGCAAAGCCCTTTGCCTCTGTTCTGGGACAAGTGTAGATATTCGCATGTGCGCTAATAAAATCGCCTTATGAATATTCGCGCCTCAATCACTTTCTAGGCAATGTGAGTAAGATCTGAGCTTTTGGACTTTTGGGAATCAATCGAGAAACAGTGGGGGGTGATGACAGTAGTTGACAGAGTACAGATCAATGTCATCTGTAAGGTGGAAAGTAAAATAAAAAATACGAATATTCGTAAATCGAATTTTACGAAGTTCTACGTATTCGCGAATATGGTGCTATACTATATGAATGCACAGGCCTTTGCCTCTGTTCTGGGGACAAGTGTAGATATTCGCATTTGCGTTAATAAAATCGCCTTACGAAGATTCGCAGCTCAATTCAATCACTAATGTAATGCAAAGCCCTGTGCCTCTGTTCTGGGACAAGTGCCGATATTCGCATGTGCGCTAATAAAATCGCCTTACGAAGATTCGCAACTCAATTCACTAATGTATGAATGCAAAGCCCTTTGCCTCTGTTCTGGGACATGCCGATATTCGCATGTGCGCTAATAAAATCGCCTTACGAAGATTCGCGCCTCAATCACTTTCTAGGCAATGTGAGTAAGATCTGAGCTGTTGGACCTTTGGGAAACAATCAATTATATGTGTACTGTAATTTTGTGGGGGGGGGGAAAAAAAAAAAAAAAAAAAAAAAACGAATATTCGTTTTTACGAATATATAGCACTATATTCGAAATATTCGCGAAATCGCGAAGTTGCGATATTCGCGAAAAAAATTCGCTTTTCGAATATTCGCGCTCAACACTATTCTCTACTAGTGACAAAAAAATCTATGTTCCAGGAAAAGGAGGGTTTGAACCAAATAGCAAGCAGAGGGATGTGTATATGGTTTACTTATTAGTATTGAAGGAAAGGTATCAGAGTCTGTTTCAGTATTTACTTTGTATATAAATAAAGACATACCCATTTCAAATCCTGGAATGAAGAATGAAGAGTGACCTCTTCAGCCATAAGGAATCGGGCAAGTGGGAGAGTACTTCCTGCATGAAGGTGGCATGGGATCGGCATAAGCTGCACAATCCCCATCAAGGGTACCACCAAAGTAAGACTTGATTAGCTAATGGGGCATGAAGAGTCCAGAGTATAGCCTGAAGTAATGTCCTGGGCTGCTAGTGATCTTATGGATGAGATAGCTGCAGAGGCAACTAGTTGCAGTGATGCAAAAAGTGACCAAGTGACAGGTGAGAAACACTGGGGCCCTGAGACAGAGTTGTAGTAAGGTTTAATGGCACTGGCTAAGAGGAGCCAAAGTCTGGTCTGTATTCTAAAGACACTTGACCTGGATGGATGGGTGGAGTAAGGCACCAAGGGCTGGGAGAAAGAGTGTGCTTCCTGCCAGTAAGTGGCAAACCCAAGTTGGACACCTCATGGTCTGGAGGCCTAAAATCACCCTGTAGCAGGGTGGTCCAACTTGGGACTACTTATAGACTGTACAGGGAGTGCAGAATTATTAGGCAAGTTGTATTTTTGAGGATTAATTTTATTATTGAACAACAACCATGTTCTCAATGAACCCAAAAAACTCATTAATATCAAAGCTGAATATTTTTGGAAGTAGTTTTTAGTTTGTTTTTAGTTTTAGCTATTTTAGGGGGATATCTGTGTGTGCAGGTGACTATTACTGTACATAATTATTAGGCAACTTAACAAAAAACAAATATATACCCATTTCAATTATTTATTTTTACCAGTGAAACCAATATAACATCTCAACATTCGCAAATATACATTTCTGACATTCAAAAACAAAACAAAAACAAATCAGTGACCAATATAGCCACCTTTCTTTGCAAGGACACTCAAAAGCCTGCCATCCATGGATTCTGTCAGTGTTTTGATCTGTTCACCATCAACATTGCGTGCAGCAGCAACCACAGCCTCCCAGACACTGTTCAGAGAGGTGTACCGTTTTCCCTCCTTGTAAATCTTACATTTGATGATGGACCACAGGTTCTCAATGGGGTTCAGATCAGGTGAACAAGGAGGTCATGTCATTAGATTTTCTTCTTTTATACCCTTTCTTGCCAGCCACGCTGTGGAGTACTTGGACGCGTGTGATGAAGCATTGTCCTGCATGAAAATCATGTTTTTCTTGAAGGATGCAGACTTCTTCCTGTACCACTGCTTGAAGAAGGTATCTTCCAGAAACTGGCAGTAGGACTGGGAGTTGAGCTTGACTCCATCCTCAACCCGAAAAGGCCCCACAAGCTCATCTTTGATGATACCAGCCCAAACCAGTACTCCACCTCCACCTTGCTGGCGTCTGAGTCGGACTGGAGCTCTCTGCCCTTTACCAATCCAGCCACGGGCCCATCCATCTGGCCCATCAAGACTCACTCTCATTTCATCAGTCCATAAAACCTTAGAAAAATCAGTCTTGAGATATTTCTTGGCCCAGTCTTGACGTTTCAGCTTGTGTGTCTTGTTCAGTGGTGGTCGTCTTTCAGCCTTTCTTACCTTGGCCATGTCTCTGAGTATTGCACACCATGAACTGAGAAAAGTCAAGCGTGCAGCTGCAACATCACTGGAGTGCCCAAAAGCACAAGGTGTGCAATACTCAGAGACATGGCCAAGGTAAGAAAGGCTGAAAGACGACCACCACTGAACAAGACACACAAGCTAAAAAATCAAGACTGGGCCAAGTCTAAGGTTTTATGGACTGATGAAATGAGAGTAAATCTTGATGGGCCAGATGGCTGGATTGGTAAAGGGCAGAGAGCTCCAGTCCGACTCAGACGCCAGCAAGGTGGAGGTGGAGTACTGGTTTGGGCTGGTATCATCAAAGATGAGCTTGTGGGGCCTTTTTGGGTTGAGGATGGAGTCAAGCTCAACTCCCAGTCCTACTGCCAGTTTCTGGAAGACACCTTCTTCAAGCAGTGGTACAGGAAGAAGTCTGCAAGGTAATAAAAACATGATTTTCATGCAGGACAATGCTCCATCACACGCGTCCAAGTACTCCACAACGTGGCTGGCAAGAAAGGGTATAAAAGAAGAAAATCTAATGACATGGCCTCCTTGTTCACCTGATCTGAACCCCATTGAGAACCTGTGGTCCATCATCAAATGTGAGATTTACAAGGAGGGAAAACAGTACACCTCTCTGAACAGGGTCTGGGAGGCTGTGGTTGCTGCTGCACGCAATGTTCATGGTGAACAGATACAAAACACTGACGGAATCCATGGATGGCAGGCTTTTGAGTGTCCTTGCAAAGAAAGGTGGCTATATTGGTCACTGATTTGTTTTTGTTTTGTTTTTGAATGTCAGAAATGTATATTTGTGAATGTTGAGATTTTATATTGGTTTCACTGGTAAAAATAAATAATTGAAATGGGTATATATTTGTTTTTTGTTAAGTTGCCTAATAATTATGTACAGTAATAGTCACCTGCACACACAGATATCCCCCTAAAATAGCTAAAACTAAAAACAAACTAAAAACTACTTCCAAAAATATTCAGCTTTGATATTAATGAGTTTTTTGGGTTCATTGAGAACATGTTGTTCAATAATAAAATTAATCCTCAAAAATACAACTTGCCTAATAATTCTGCACTCCCTGTACATGTCCACTGTTAGAAAAACACTGAACAAAAATGGTATTCATGGAAGGAGACCACAAAAACATGAAGAGGGCATTGGCTATCTGTTCGGTCCCTTAAAACCATATTCTTTACTTAACCCCCCCACCTCATAGAAATAAATACACAAAACTACTGCTCGGATTTAATCGGCCACAGCAGCCGTTTATTGAATAAATACATAACATAATTAACTTAATAACCATAAATTAACCAATGACGAGGGAGGTCCTAGAAGCCCCAATAACCTCATAAACACCTGCGTCTCCATCTTGCCCCCAAGCGGTTGAACCCAGCTCGGAGGCAGCAACTGATGGATGCCTAGTTCATTAATACCAGCTCCTCCATGAGAGTCCAGCCCCTCCCGCAGGGCCCTCCCATCCTCAGGTGCCACCATATTTTTCCACTTCAAGGACCTCCCCCGCCTCCACGACTGCCGCGACAAAAACATATGACCCTGAACCCTGCCTGAAACCCTACTCCACCAACCTCCTCCCATGTACCTCTTCCCCCATCCCCACTGCCTACTACCTTATTCTTTTTTTTTTTTGAACTTACCAAATACCACATTCATCAGGGACGGGAGGGTGGGCGTTCGCTTGCCCTGGCCGGAATGCTCCTGCTCCCGCCTCCTTCTTCCTCTGAGCCGTTGGCCACCCCCCCTGTTCACCTGGCAACTCGCGCCCTTCTTTCATTCCCTGCCTTTACTACTTAACCCCTACCTCACCTGTCCCCTCACACCCAAAACCCTCTTCATGAGCGGCCTCCCCTTACCGCTGCGCTTCCCGTTCGGCCTAACTTTACAGCCTGACTAAAGATTTTCCCAGACCACCTTGGATGTTCCACAGTGATCTGGAAATACTTTCTATGGAAAAGTGAGACAAAACTTTTTAGGACAATTGGGTAACGCTATGTTTGGAGGGAAAGAAACACTGCACACCAACACCAGAACCCCATCCCAACTGTGAAGCATGGTGGATGGAGCATCATGGTTTGGAACAATGTTCTTCCTTTGGACCTCCTTTGGATCTGCACAACTTGAGATCATAGAGAAAAAAACTAATTATAAGGTGTATTAAAACATTTTACAGTAGAATTTAAAGTCATCAGTCCATGAGCTCAAGCTTATGAAACATTGAGTGAAGCAACAAGAAAGTGACTTAAAGCACAAAAGTAAATCAACTACAGAATGGCTGAAAAAGAAGATGTATGCTTCGGAGTGCCAAGTCAGAGAATCGGCGGGGACAGTAGCTGCTCCCCTGTAACTGGGATGCTTCAACAAGGTGAGTTCAATTATTTTGTACTTCATACTTAGCATTCTGGCAACTTTTTGCCAGTTTTGGAAAACTACAAGTGATAGAAATCTTACCGCAAAAAGTGACTTCCTTTGCAAAATGTACCAGGATAATTTGTTGGTCAGTTTATACTGTGTGTACATTGTCATTAGTGTGCATGCAGCGTCCCACTAGCTTATGTGGGATCTGCAAAAGCATTTTGTCATCTTCTGTAATATCATGCTGCATTGTGTTATCATGTGATATTCCTTCTTACCAGGCTGTCAGGTGCACTACATACATCCACCACTAGAGGGGGTAGCACCACAGTATAAATAGAGCAGTTCAGGCCTAGTTAGAGAGTTAGTCAGTGGAGAGAAAGAGTAGTAGGTAAAGGAGTGAGACTGCAGCTGCTAGCTGTGGTTAATGCAAGGCAATTCAAGAGATATAGAGAGGAATAATACACAAAGGACAACAGCCATTTATTCAGGCTTTAAGGACCTTTGGATTCAAGGTGAAGAACTTACTAGCTTCTGGCAGCCTCACCATTAAAGAGCTGGAGAAACAGAACCAGATTAAAGAGCTGAATATCAGTGAGTACATAACTAACTACCCTAGCCTGACACATTACTACTAGCACAGCCTGTTACTGGGATAAATCACATCCTACTTGCATGTGTATCAGAGACTGCTTTATTACTGGATGTAAACTGTTATCAAGAACCTGGTTATAGTAAAGTTCTAAGTTGAATTTAAACCTGCCTCATTCATCTAACTCCACACCACTACTACACGCAACATTTTGCACCACCAAGGTGCTGGCGTCACGACAAAACCTAAACCAGGGGCCCAGCCGCACAAGCACTCAGCACCCATTCACCATCAAGGGCACCTCAATCATCACCTGGCCGGTGTCCCCTATAATAGAATGTGCCCCGGAGAATCCAGTGCTGTTCTCCCCTTCACTGCACTGCCGGCCCAGGGAGGCGTCTGCTAAACCGTGAGTAACCGATGAACTGTTTGTACATTCATCTCACGTGTTCTACTCCTGCAGACTGGCATGTTGCATGCACATGTAGAACAACATAGATAATGACATAAAGAATGTGGGTATTGACTGACTATAATAACATGCCTCCCCGGTGTCCCTCTTTTGAAGGTACAGTCCCTCTTTTTGACCCAAGTCCCTCTGTACCTCTTTAATCTTTAAATGTCCCTCTTTTTGACCTTGGGAATTAATGCATAAATGTGCATTCATAAATTTACTAAATTTCTCCAGTGGTGTACATAGAGAAGTAAGTGCCCCAGCAAGGATCAAACCAGGCCCCCCACACAGGACAGAAGGGTTTCTGTCTAAACCCCTTTCAATGACCTTTGGGCCATTTATTTCACTGCCTTATTTGCTAAAAATTGTTCCTTTAGAGGGTAGAGTCCTGACCAAGTTTTTACCCCCGGTAGAAGAGGGGCCCCCTCTTGCCTTGGGCCCCATAGTAGTCTCATGGTCTGCCACTATGGTAGTCACGCCCCTGAATTGCTTCTTACTAAACTATCTGTATGGTTTTTACCTGTATATTACACCATAACTTCATTATTTGGTGCAATTTGGACCTTAAAATATCTATAATCCGATAATTTATATGCTAATATTTAAATGGGTATTTAAGCGCAAGAAAAAAATTGTCCCTGAGGCTCCACATGCTCCACATATTGTCCCTCTTTGCGATTTTCAAAAGTTGAGAGGTATGCAATAGTATTGGAATTTCAAATTGGAATTCACTAGTACTACAGTTTTAGGGTCCATTTACGCGTCCTTAGAATGGGTCCGCATCCGTTCTCTATGGAGCCGGAAGAGATGCGGAGAGCACACTATGTGATCTCCGTATCCGCATTTCCGAAGAGCGCCCCCGATCTTCCGGTCAGCAGCTCCACAAGAAAGTAGAGCATGTTCTATTCTTGTCCTCAATTGAGGACAAAAATAGGCATTTCTATGGGGGTGTCGACCGGGTGTATTGCGGATCAGCAATGCACTAGGGACGTCTGAATAGAACTGTATCAGCAGATGGCCTCAGCAGACAACAGTTGACACATGACTGCCTAACCAGAGGCCATATGTTCAGCTCACATGACTGCATAGGAATGCACGGCCTGACTGGATTGTAAAACACCATGCATAGTTTAGTAAGTCATTCACATTTTAGAGTAAACTGAACACAAATATAGCTTTACAGTCATTGGAAGCTATTGTAATCTTTAGACTGGCTTTTGGTTTCCCTTTTAGTACGGTGTTGCATGTGTTCATGAGGAACAATGACGTGCTTACATACATATACCTTCTGCCAAGCAGTATAAATGATAAAATGTTGGTTTACACTATTTATCAAATTAATTTACAATATACACAGTATAATGTCTCTTTCGGAGCATGTGTAATCACCTGGAGTACCATTACCACTTCTTTTGACACCTTGCTACCATCTCCTATGTGCTAATGTATAACATCTAATGTATTTTATGTCATCGCCTGATAATGTGCATATTTATTTCTGAAACTGTTAC
The DNA here is from genome assembly GCF_014858855.1 of Bufo gargarizans. Taxonomy (NCBI): domain Eukaryota; kingdom Metazoa; phylum Chordata; class Amphibia; order Anura; family Bufonidae; genus Bufo; species Bufo gargarizans. Next base: position 317,772,264 of record NC_058082.1, read on the forward strand.
GTTAAGTGAAATTACCTGGTCTACCAGCAGATGGCGGCAACATCGGCAGTATTAGTTTTTCCTGGCGAGGAACCTTCTGCTTCCTTTCAGCCCTCTGTAGCTAGAGGGAGGAGTTTTAGTTAGTGGCAGTTCAGCCTTCCCCTCCTTGGCGACAGGAGTGTCTAGTCTACCCTCCTAAGGGAGAGGTTGTGTGCTAGCTAGCAGAGCACTGCTTGCTCTGCTAGGCCCAGAGGCCCTGCCTCTGAAGTCTACATGGTTGCTTGTCCCCTCCTGGACTTGCATTGCCTCCACCCAAGCTAAGTCGAAGCTTGAGGTACTCATTGCCAGGACAAGAAGTTCCTAGGACTATAAGTAAGAGACAAACTATAGCTAACTTAAAGGGGTTCTGCATTTTTTTTTTAAACTGATGATCTATCCTCTGGATAGATCATCAGCATTTTATCGGCGGGGGTCCGACAACCGGGTTCCCCGTCGATCAGCTGTTTGAGAAGGCAGAGGTGCTGGCAGCAGCGCAGCGGCCTTCTTGCTGTTTACCGCAGGCCCAGTGATGCCAAGTGAACGGAGCTTAGCCGCGCCCAGGCCAGTGATACTAGTCGTGATGTCACTGGGCCTGCGGTAAACAGCGAGAAGGCCACGGCGCTACTGCCAGTGCCTCTGCCTTCTCAAACAGCTGATCGACGGGGATCCCGGGTGTCAGACTCCAGCCGATCAGATGCTGATGATCTATCCAGAGGATAGATCATCAGTTTAAAAGAAAAATTTAGGGTACTTTCACACTTGCGGCTGGACGGATCCAACAAGATGTTCACCCTGTCGGATCCGTCCTTCCGCTATTTCGGCGTGCCGCCGGACCGCTGCTCTGTCCCCATTGACTATAATAGGGACGGGGGCAGAGCTCCGGCGCAGCACGGCGAATGGCCGCCGGACTAAAAGTCCTGCATGTCCGACTTTTTAGTCCGACGGCCTCTCACCGCAAACTGCCGTACTGCGCCGTACTTATAGTCAATGGGGACGGAGCGGCGGACCGGCGGCACTGCGAAATAGCAGAAGGACGGATCCGACAGGGTGAACAGCCTGTCAGATCCGTCCTGCTGCAAGTGTGAAAGTAGCCTTACCCAGCCAAGCATAGCAGGCTGAGATTGTTGCAGAGAAGTATTTGCCTGCCAAAGTTAAGCCAAAACAGGTGAAACTCACAAAATTAGAATATCATGCAAAGTTCATTTATTTCAGTAATGCAACTTAAAATGTGAAACTAACATATGAGCTAGACTCATCACATGCAAAGCGAGATATTTCAAGCCTTTGTTATAATTTGGATGATTATGGCTTACCGCTTATGAAACCCCAAAGTCACAATCTCAGGTCCCCTTTGCTCAGGGGATATGGATTAATTAGCTGACTAGAGTGCGACACTTTGAGCCTAGAATATTGAACCTTTTCACAAAATTCTAATTTTAAGCTGCATTAATGTAATTCCTTTTAATTTGCATTACTGAAATAAATGGACTTTTGCACAAAATTCTAATTTTTCGAGTTTCACCTGTACCTGTTGATGACCAAGATATCATTTGGAAGCTGTTTGGATTACCAATTTATGCCAAGTAAAAGCAACCGTTCAACGTTACTACAAGTCTGGACTCTATTTATTCCACTTGTTCATCATCCAAGTTCAACTACCCCCTTTTGCAATGCTTCGGACCACATTGTGTCTGGGATCCACGGATATCCAGGTAGGAACATCATGACACATGTACATAACCTCTACAGAGACTGTAGGCCACCCTACACCTCTCTGGCACTCCTACCTCTGGGTACCAACATTACCATCTACAAAGGGAACCTTGAGCTTCCGCTGCTTAACAGCAGCTGGCGTCATGTTTACTTGCTCTATAAGAGGGACATATTTTGTAGAAACCTCCTAAGGGGCAAGGTATCGAAAAACACTTTCCCTTAAAGGGTCCCCTGGCCCATGTCACCCAGTGGTCCGCTGCACATGCTAGTGAATTATATTATCATAAGTTCATATGATCACAGAAACAAACTATTAAGTAAAGCAGGGGGCCATATTGCTTCTTCAGACTCCAGGGCCCCGGTGCTACCACCAGCTCTGAGTTGTACTGATGTGCAGTATATCAGAATCAGAATCCATTTATTTGGCCAAATAAGTTTGCACTTACAAGGAATTTGACTTGGCAGTTTCTTGACAGACGCAAACAAAATAGTACAAGGACAGACAGTATGGATAGTGCAGGACAAGGACAGTATGTTAGTTTTAGTGGCAATAAACATGGAGAAGTGTTCGTTTTCAGTTCTATGCTGTGATGCTTCCAAGTCATAGCAGCCTTAGCGTGGTTCTGCATTAAGCAAGGCAACTGCCTGAGGGAAAAAGCTGTTCCTGTGGCTGGAGGTTTTAGTAGCCACTGAACGGTATCTCACTCCTGAAGGCATAGGCTGGAAGATGGAGTGAGCAGGGTGAGAGGGGTCTGAGGCAATCTTAGCCGCTCTCTTTCTACACCTGCCAGCATGAAGATCCTGCAGGGAAGGTAAGCTACAGCCAATTATCCTTTCCGCTCTTCGGATGATGCACTGCAGTCTCACCTTTTCTAATACTGAGCAGGAGCCGAACCATACAGTCATAGATGATGTCATGATGGATTCGATGATCTCGGTGTAGAACTGCACCATGAATTTTTGTGGTAGGCCAAACTTTTTCAGCTGCCGTAGGTGGTACATCCTCTGTTGCGGTTTCTTAATGATAGAGACAGTATTGTTGTTCCATTTTAGGTTGTTGGAAATTGTGGTCCCAAGAAACTTGAATGACTCTACTCGGGTTACTGTAGATCCATTTATGATTAGGGGGAAGTGCTGGGGGGGGGGGGGGGGATCTCCTAAAGTCTATTATCATCTCCATGGTCTTAAGAGAATTAAGTTGTTGCTGCTACACCAGGAAGAAAGCTGTCCCACGTCATGCCTATATGCAAACTCATACCCATTTTGTATGAGACCAACTACTGTTGTGTCTTCTGCAAACTTCAGAACCTTAAGGCCTCTTTCAGACGGGCATTGCTGGAAAATGTGCAGGTGCATTGCGGGAACACACATGATTTTACCGCGCGAGTGCAAAACATTGTAATGCGTTTTGGACTTGCGTGAGAAAAATCGCGAGTGTTTGGTACCCAAACCCGAACTTCTTCACAGAAGTTCGGGCTTGGGATCGGTGTTCTTTAGATTGTATTATTTTCCCTTATAACATGGTTATAAGGGAAAATAATAGCATTCTGAATACAGAAAGCATAGTACAATAGGGCTGGAGGGGTTAAAAAAAATAAAATAATAATTTAACTCGCCTTAGTCCAGTTGATTGCGCAGCCCGGCTTCTCGTCTGTCTCCTTTGCTGAACAGGACCTGTGGTGAGCATTCAACACAGTGGAGGAGCTAATGAGCACCAAGGGGTCCAGGCCCACCCCTCTGCACACTGAAGCCCTCATCTGCATAAACATGAAAATATTAATTTCTCCTTGAAGGCTCAACAAATCTGCATAAATGGTATTATTTTGCTTGGCAGGATCAACCCTGCCATGCATTATGCATGGTTAAATAAGGTTGATCCTGCTGACAGATACTCTTTAAAGGGGTTGTCCAATACCTGAAAAAGATGGCTGCTTTCTGCCAAAAACAGCACTACACCTGTCCAGGTTGTCTGTTGTTTTACAGCTCAGCCCCATTCACTTAAATGGATCTAAGGTGCAATACCAGGCACAACCCATGGACAGAGGTGGTTCTGATTTTGGAATAAAGTAACTATGTTTTTCTACTCCTGGACAATTCCTTTAGGCTTTGTTCTAATTCAGTGTTTAAGTTTTCTTTTTAAGTGTTTTTTATTGTTTGTTGGTTAAAGGTGTTCTACAGTTTGTTTTAACTGATGATCTATCCTCTGAATAGATCATCAGCATCTGATCGGCAGGGGCCGACACCCGTTTGAGAAGGCAGCGGCGCTCCAGCAGCGGCGCGGCCTTCTCAATGTTTACCGCTGGCCCAGTGATGTCACGACTAGTATCAACTGGCCTGGGCGCGGCTAAGCTCCGTTCACTTGAATGGAGCTTAGCCCTGCCCAGGCCAGTTGATACTAGTCGTGACATCACTGGGCCAGTGGTAAACAGTGAGAAGGCTGCGGCGCTGCTGGAGCACCGCTGCCTTCTCAAACAGCTGATCGGCGAGGGTCCCGGGTGTCGGCCCCCGCCGATCAGATGCTGATGATCTATCCAGAGTATAGATCATCAGTTAAAACAAACTGCAGAACCCCTTTAAAGGGAATGTGCCATCAAAAAATGACCTATTGTTTAAATCCAACTTTTCGGTGTGCATATAACCCTTTCGCTACCAGCACCGTACATGTATGGCTCTGGAGCGATGGGTAAATATGGCGCCTTCTCGCGCATGCAGCGGGCACCATGGCTGGCGGGTCTCCACTGTTTCAAACAGCAGAGACCCGTGGCTAATGTGATCATGGCATCCAAAAACCAAAAAACCTGGAAGCACGCGCTTCCGTGCTTCTTACCGGCATCCTCTGCGGCCAATGAGGATGCCGGTAATTGGTTTTTAATATGCTGGGTCTCCCTGAAGAGACCAAGAGTATTGGAGCTGCAATTCTTATTTTGGCCAGCAGGTGGCAGGCCAACATAAGAAATTAGCAATTCTAGTGCCATGATGGACCTATAAGAAACATGATGGTACAGAATAAAAAAAAATACGGAGTCTAGTAGCCTTAAATACGAGCTACAAAACCATAAAAAAGTAAATAAATAAAAATATATAAAAAAAAATAATATAAAAATGTAAATTACCTCCCTTCCCATAGAATAAAAAAAAATACATAAATAAAAAATATAAACATTATGGGCATCACCGCATCCAAAAATGACCATACTATTAAAATATAAAAATATTTTACCAATATGGCGAGTGGTGTAATGGAAAAAAGGGTCAAAATGGCTGATTTGCATTTTTTCATCGCTTCTCTTACCCCAAAAAGTTAGATCAAAAAGTCACAACACTCCAAAAGGGTATCAAACTACAGATCGTCCCGCAAAAAATAAGCCCCTACAAAACTCAGTAGATATAACTATAAAGAATAGTTAATGTTACCGTTGGTATCGTTGTAATCGTATTGACTCAGTTTTGTCGCAAAAGGGAACGCCATAGGGACAAAACTCATAAAACGTTGCAAAATTTTTTCCTGCTTCCCACTACATTGTATGCCATATTAAATGGTGGCCCTCATACGGCTATGTGAATGGAAGTAAAAAGCTATAGCTCAAGGAAGCTAGGGAAGGAAAAAAAAAACCGCAAAAATAAAATAAAATCCGGTATCCAAGGGGTTAATTTTACATGTCAATATCTACATTTCTAAGAAAAAACTAAAAAGGGCTGTTAACAGCAGCTTGGGCGAGATGGCAGCCCCTTTAATCATGTTCCAAAAAAAAAAAAATAGCATAAAAACAATAATGAAAATGTATATGCTTCATGATCTGGTTTTAATTAGTGAAAAATATAGGTGACATATTTTCTTTACAGTATGTCAAAGGGAATAAGAGATGTGTGTGAATAGGTCTGATTTTGGCCATTTTCTTTCCAGGCTGCCACCTGATGTTTGATGTTATATAATTGGTATAAACAGAAAACGTTCTCTCATCCTTAAATGTCTCTTCAGAATGAGACTTCTCCTTTTTGGGACGAGTTCAGTTGTTCCTATAAGGAATGTTCTGAAAGTCAGCCTGAAAGTATCTTTTTATTCTATTCATCTCTTTTGCCATTTTTTGGAGTAAATATATAAATGAGAAGACAAAGGAAAATTCCCAGCTGCTCAAAGATATTTTCCAGCTTTACCATGGAAATCTTTGAAATCAGTTTCCACATGTTTTCAGTGTGAAGACAGACCCAAAGCATAAATCAGATTATTGTCGAGGCAGAAAAAAATAAGATCTAAGTTAATATTAGAAGCACTCATTCATAGCATTTTGGAAAACCATTTGCTCTGTTTCTAAGGCAAATGTATCCATAATCCAATCATCTTACTTTCAAATCTGAATATAGACAATCACTGGCCATGGTGGTGCCCAGATCGGCTTGCGTCATGTGGCCATTTGTCATGATGTAAGGGGAGCTGGTCACTGCCACTGCCAGTGGTCGGCTGTAGGCGACATCAAACTGAGCGAGCCCATCTGAGTATTGCAGGCCAAGAGGATAAGGAGCGAGGAGCCAGCACCAGGTACTGTAAGTATGCTTTCCTTTACAGGTTTGGCATATATTCCCGCTTTTGGCCAGACAAAAAATGCTGCATGTAGTAGTATTTGTCTGGTCGAAAGCCAACAGATATACCAGATACAGTGACTGGATCAGAGTGCCAGAGTTCACAACGAAGATTTGAACCCAGCCTAATGTAGGTCATAGAAAAATGTATTTCACACATTACACTGATGAGTGCAATGTTCTTAGGTAGACATCTTTCTCTAGTCCTATTAAGAGAAGAATAAAATTTTCATACTGTTATCCGAGTTCTGCTAATATACCATTATACTAGCAGATTTCCCTAACAACACCAATAAATGGAGAATGGATCACCGTATTTTCGCCCTATAAGACACACCTAGGTTTTAGAGGAGGAAAATAAGAAAAACATTTTTTTTTCATCAGACCTCATCTCAGAGCCCCAGTCAGACCCTCAAAGTTAATCAGACCTGAGATCAGACCCCCAGTGTTAATAAGACCCCCAATTAGACCTCAGATCAGACTCCCATGTTAATAAGCCCTCCAATTAGACCCCCATGTTAATAAGACCCCCATTCAGGCACTCAGATCAGATCCCTAATGATAAGACCCCCACTCAGACCTCAGATCAGACTGGCATGTTGATAAGACCCCCATTCAGACCTCAGATCAGACAAAAACAATAAATCAACTTATCTCTCCTGCTGTAGATGCCACCAGAGCTCTTGTCATCTAGCTCCTGCTCTTCCAACCGCATGCTGAGTGAGCGGCTGAGGACAAGGAATCAGTGAGTACAGAGCCCAAGGAGTGCTGCATTCACCCCTTCCCAGTCCTCCTGTACTAATGAACACTTCCATAATGGAAGCGCTCATTAGTATTTGATAAGATGCACTGACATTTTCCCCCCAGTTTGGGGCGGCATCTTATAGGGCGAAAAATATGGTATCTATCTACAGCAGGCATGCTTAACCTGCGGCCCTCCAGCTGTTGTAAAACTACAACTCCCACAATGCCCTGCTGTAGTCTGTTTGGGCATGCTGGGAGTTGTAGTTTTGCAACAGCTGGAAGGCCACAGGTTGAGCATGCCTGATCTACAGTGTATAGGATGTTTATCTCTCTATGCTAACTGCTACAGAATGACAATATTTTGCATTTAATTTTCAATTATAGTAAATATTTTCTATGAATATTGAGCAAAAAAAAACCTGCCTAAAATAACAATTGATGTTATATTCACCCCTTTCTCCAGCTCCGTTCTCTGGGGTGCTGGTCTGGTCCTCCTGTCGTTGCACATGACAGGTGTTAGTATAACAACCTTCATTATTTTGGGCAATTTTTAATGATCTCAGACAACCCTTTTAAATAAACTTTAGTTAGATTTTAGAATGTGTATGCAGAGTTATTCCACTAGTAAAAATATTCAGTACCAGACAAATAATAATATTCAGTGTCCATTTCATACAATCACCACTATTCATGTGAAATATGGAATAATTGTTAGTTCATTCTTTTATCACTGGAACTGAAAATCCCCCACAAATTCCTGAATGTACTACATAACAATTAGGCGAGTTTCCTTGAAAAATGTTTTGCTGTAGTGAACAAATAAGAGACTTTAAAGAAATAAAGGAGATCTTTAACATATACTTTGAAAAGGCCTGGAAATCTAAAATAGAAAAGATTTCTAGTAGATGTTAAAGGGCATCGGTTAGCAGATTTGTACTTATGGAACTGGCTGATCTGTTGTATGTGCACTTGGCAGCTGAAGGCATCTGTGTTGGTCCTATGTTCATATGTGTCCACATTACTGAGAAAAATTATGTTTTAATATATGTGAATGAGCCTCTCGGAGCAACGGGGGCGTTGCCGTTACTCCTAGAGGTTCAGCTCTCTCTGCAAGTGCCGCGCCCTCTCCACTTTGATTGACTTTAGGAGAAGTCAAGGCTAGATGTGATTACTCAAGGTCCATCAAGAAAAATGCAGCCGGCCCTGCTGGGTGTGAATAACGTGTAATAGACCCTTCAACGCACGAGACAAATAGCGACAATCAGTGGTGCTCTGCTCCGCGTAAAACAAAATAGAAACTTGTGTGTTAGAAGAAAAGGTAGCAGCACTCACCGTTAAATAAACTTTGGTAGCTTTATTGAAGATAAAAAATGTCGGACACAGGCACTGCACAAAAGGTCAGGCTGCAGCCGTTTCACGCACTTTGCGCTTTGTCAAGCCTACAATGAACCGGTGTGTGAGATATACCTCACTCCCTCCTCCCCGGTCACATGACCACCCACAGGTGAATAATTAATGAAGTGATTAAAAAGATGACGCTGATTATCAAATACATATACTGTACATAAGCGGTTGTTTTAAAAAAAGCACAAGCAGGCGGCACTGCCGTAGTGTCACAACTAAATGCACTGGGTCCTTAACCACCTGTCCCTTTCACACACAAAAAGTGGTGCACAGCCCGAAAGCAGATGCTATAACAGTGCAAAACTTCTGCCCGGCAGTGTGTTATTGAAAACAAAAGAGCCCGTGCCCTGCGCGATTTAGCGCAGGGCAAGGGAGTGCATCGGAGCATGAGATGCTCCGATGGCAACATCAGGGGGGCTTCCGGGGTGAAAATAAGGGTATGTCCGGGTTCAGCTCTGAACCCAGACAACCCCTTTAAGGATGGCCTTTTTGATCAGGGGTGTAATCGGAGAGTAGTCAAATGTGAATATAGCCCGTGCATTATCCTGACTATCCTGTTTAGTGACTCTCTGATAGGCTACATCAATAACTCCCTCCGGGTACCCCCTCTGCAGAAAACGGAGTTTCAGATCCATACATTGCTCCTTGAATTCATTATCATCTGAGATTATTCTGCTCAGACGCAGAAACTGCCCATAGGGGACTGCCTTCTTGACATAGGGCAGGTGAAAAGTGTCATACCGCAAAAAGGAATTTGCGGAGGTAGGTTTTCAAAAGACATTGGTGCAAATCTCACAATTTTTTACACTTATATTGACATCTAAAAAGTTAAATTCACTATGGTGAATCTGGCTTATAAATCTCATATTCATGTCATTAGAGGTATTCAAGAAATCCCAGAATTCCCTGAATTACGTCTCCGTACCTGCCCAGATAATGAACACATCATCGATGTATCTAAGGAATAACCTAATATTTTGCACAAAAGGATTATTAATAGTGAACACAAACTTTTCTTCAAATGGAGCTAAGAATAGATTAGCAAAGGTGCATGAGACGGGGGACCCCATCGCAGTTCCTGATACTTGGCGGTACGATTTTTGACCAAAGGTAAATGCATTATGTGTCAAAATGAATCTCAGCGCTTGCGTTATGAAATCATTGTGATCGCTCCAGAGCTCTGTGGATGCACTGCACACCCAGTTCCTGAGGAATTCTAGTGCATAAGCTTTCCACATCTTGCCACTCAAAATCTTTCAAAACCTCCAATAAGTCAGCAGTGTCCTCCAGGTAAGAAGGTATTCCCTTTAATAATGGACGCAACAACCAATCCAAAAATTGTGATAACGGTTCGGTCACGGATCCGATGCCCGTCACAATTGGTCAGCCCGGAGGGTCCACCAGGGACTTATGGATTGTGGGAGTACAGTACCAAACAGGTACAGTCGGAAACTTTGGGTACAGTTTCTCCGCGGTGCTCCGGGGCAGGAAGCCAGTGTCGACGTAATGCCAAAGTAAAGCTCTCAATTGCTGCTTTTACCTCAAAGTAAGGTTAAATTGGAGGGGCTCATATGCATCAGTATCATGTAAGTGCCTTTCTGCTTCTCCAATATATGCATCCTTATGCATGTCCACTATACTCCCACCCTTGTCCGCCGGTTTAATTACCAGGTCGCTATGCCGTTTCAGCCATAGCATGAACGCCTGCTCACCAGCAGTAAGATTATACTTACATTCCGGATAAATCAAGGCTTTAACTTCCTTTAATACCTGTCTTTGGAATAAATCCAAACTACTGCCAGTGGGCAAAGGTGGAGTAAGCGTGGTTTTGAGTCCCTTAGTAAAGCGCTCCTTCACACTAATCGTATCTTGCTGTCGGTCGAACTCACATCCCTGCAATTCTAAAAGGGTTTGAACCACATCCCTGTCCACTTGTTCAAGGTGCTCACACCAGTGGAATCCTAATGCTCAAACTCTAGCAAGTTGCTGTGGATCTATATTGCTATCTCCCATTCTCTCCTGTGCACTATTATAAAATCTATGCAGGTTCAACTTCCTTACCGCTTTGAACAAATCGACCTCCAAAGCCACTTCATCAAATTTATGTACCAAACTGAAATTTACTACACTCCTGATCAGGAGAAGTGGTACTATAGGGAATGCCATTGTCAGAAGCAATCTACAGATCGATGACACTAACTGGTTAGGAAAATGTGTCCCCAATGGTAACTTTGCATGTGGTAGGTGTTCCATGTACAGATACATGTACAAACCGGATTCCAAAAAAGTTGGGACACTAAACAAATTGTGAATAAAAACTGAATGCAATGATGTGGAGATGGCAAATGTCAATATTTTATTTGTACTAGAACGTAGATGACAGATCAAACGTTTAATCCGAGTAAATGTATCATTTTAAAGGAAAAATACGTTGATTCAAATTTTCACGGTGTAAACAAATCCCCCAAAAGTTGGGACAAGTAGTAATAAGAGGCTGGAAAAAGTAAATTTGAGCATAACGAAGAGCTGGAAGACCAATTAACACTAATTAGGTCAATTGGCAACATGATTGGGTATAAAAAGAGCTTCTCAGAGTGGCAGTGTCTCTCAGAAGCCAAGATGGGTAGAGGATCACCAATTCCCACAATGTTGCGCAGAAAGAGAGTGGAGCAATATCAGAAAGGTGTTACCCAGCGAAAAATTGCAAAGACTTTGCATCTATCATCATCAACTGTGCATAACATCATCCGAAGATTCAGAGAATCTGGAACAATCTCTGTGCGTAAGGGTCAAGGCCGTAAAACCATACTGGATGCCCGTGATCTCCGGGCCCTTAAACGACACTGCACCACAAACAGGAATGCTACTGTAAGGGAAATCCCAGAATGGGCTCAGGAATACTTCCAGAAACCATTGTCAGTGAACACAATCCACCGTGCCATCCGCCGTTGCCAGCTGAAACTCTACAGTGCAAAGAAGAAGCCATTTCTAAGCAAGATCCACAAGCTCAAGCTCAGGCGTTTTCACTGGGCCAGGGATCATTTAAAATGGAGTGTGGCAAAATGGAAGACTGTTCTGTGGTCAGACGAGTCACGATTAGGGATGAGCGAACTCGAACTGTATAGTTCGGGTTCGTACCGAATTTTGGGGTGTCTGTGACACGGACCCGAACCCGGACATTTTCGTGAAAGTTCGGGTTCGGTGTTCGTCGCTTTCTTGGCGTGTTTGTGACGCTTTCTTGGCGCTTTTTGAAAGGCTGCAAAGCAGCCAATCAACAAGCGTCATACTACTTGCCCCAAGAGGCCGTCACAGCCATGCCTACTATTGGCATGGCTGTGATTGGCCAGAGCACCATGTGACCCAGCCTCTATTTAAGCTGGAGTCACATAGCGCCGCCCGTCACTCTGCTCTGATTAGCGTAGGGAGAGGTTGCGGCTGCGACAGTAGGGCGAGATTAGGCAGATTAACTTCTCCAAAGGACTTGATTAATCGATCGATCTGCAGCTGTGCATCATTGAGCTGCTGAAATTCAATTGCTCGCTGTTTTTAGGCTGCCCAGACCGTTTGTCAGTCACTTTTTTCTGGGGTGATCGGCGGCCATTTTGTGTCTTGTGGTGTGCCAGCACAAGCTGCGACCAAGTGCATTCAACCCTCAATGGTGTGGTTGTTTTTTGGCTAAAGCCTACATCAGGGTGAAGCTGTCACACCAAGTGCATTTAACCAGCAATAGTCTGTTTATTTTTTGGCCATATACTACATCAGGGGCAAGCTGCGCCTGTCACCAAGTGCATTTAACCCTCAATGGTGTGGTTGTTTTTTGGCTAAAGCCTACATCAGGGTGAAGATGTCACACCAAGTGCATTTAACCAGCAAAAGTTTGTTAATTTTTTGGCCATATACTAAATCAGGGGCAAGCTGCGCCCGTCACCAAGTGCATTTAACCAGCAATAGTCTGTTCATTTTTTGGCCATATACTACATCAGGGGCAAGCTGCGCCCGTCACCAAGTGCATTTAACCCTCAGTAGTGTGGTTGGTCAAGCTGTCACACCAAGTGCATTTAACCAGCAATAGTCTGTTCATTTTTTGGCCATATACTACATCAGGGGCAAGCTGCGCCCGTCACCAAGTGCATTTAACCCTCAGTAGTGTGGTTGGTCAAGCTGTCACACCAAGTGCATTTAACCAGCAATAGTGTGGTTATTTTTTGGCCATATCCCAGTCTAATTCTGTCACTAAATCCATACCGGTCACCCAGTGCCTAAATACTAGGCCTCAAATTTATATCCCGCTAAATCTGTCGTTACCGCTTTCCTGTTGTGGATGGGCAAGTTATTTAGTGTCCGCCAAAGCACATTTTTTGTTCTGGGTTGAAATACAATTCCCAATTTAGCAATTTCATAATTTAGTGGTTTCTGCTATATCAGAGCTATTTGAAATCTATCCCTAAAAGGGTATATAATATTCAAGGTGCACATAGGGTCATTCAGAATAACTTTATATCAAAAAACCACGGCACTCTATAGTGAATTTATAAGTTGCTTATTTTATTATTCTATTTCATATCTTTTTGTAAATCCATCCAAAATAGTAGCCACTGGCCAACGTTTCAGTCTAATCTTAGACCTTGCTCACGGCCTAGTATGTAGACAAGTAAATAAATATTTACATTAATATATACAAAAGTGAAACAAGGAGTTATTACATATATCTCATGTTGACAATGTCATATTATGGTATAACATGCATCAGGGAGAACATGTCTAATATACAGGAAAATATATAACGCACCAAAAGCAACCATGTAGTTCTAGTATGGAGCTTGTAATAAAATGATCGGCTTTACAGACTAGAGAAGGGGGGGGGGGGGAGGGGGGGGAGAAAGGAAGGGGGGGGGGGAAAGGAAGGGGGGAAGGAAGGGGGGGGGGGGGAAGCAAGGGGAGAGGGAACAATAGTATCAAATGGAACAGTAGTATTGTGGGATAGGGATCTCCAGTAAAGAGTTGGCAGGATATGGATGTTATATCTGTGGAATCCAAACAATATAATGTTAGAATTAGGGACCAAGGAGATGTTACATGGATCGTGTCACATATTACTATTATACATTAGACAATGATTGCGTAGGTATAATAAAACAGAACATGGTTATAAAGGACAGTCATTAGGACAGAGCTAAAGGATATTAAGAGGGACCAATAGGCATCAGTCTGATAGATATGGTTAGTCAGGACATCAATAGTGTAAAATGGGCATGGTAGCAGATCACAGTGGTCTCAGTAACACTGCCAGCTGTCATCCCTACACCACTAAACAATCTCTACCCCGTTCCCAGTTTCAAAGAGTATCAAGAATTGTCAAGGACCCTATACTCCAGAAACAAAGATTACAAGAAATGTCCCAAAAATTTCAGAATAGAGGATATCCACTTAACCTACTCAAACACGAACAAACCCTTCCCATACGCTCGGATTCCCTTTCCAACACAACCTCATCATCCTCCCGTCTTCCATTGGTAGTGACATACCATCCCATCATGCCCAGAATTCAAACAATTATAAAAAAAACACTGGTCAGTCTTGCAACAATCATATCCTGATATTCCTGAATTCCAGTCTCCAGTTCGGTTGTGCTACAAAAGACCCCAAAACCTAAGAGACAGACTAGTGAAGGCAGATATTGGCCCAATTAAACCCTCCATTAAACAAACTACACTGGCACCACCAAAAACAGGCACCTATCCATGTCTTAATTGCACCCAATGCAACAATGTCATCAGAGGCAATAGGATCATCCACCCCCACTCAGGCAAAATATATCATCCGAAAGGTTTCTATACATGTTCATCTTCATATGTTGTATATTTGATCCGTTGCCCATGCGGCCTTGCATATGTGGGTGAAACTACCCAATGTGCACGGGACCGCATTTCTAAACACAAATCGGACATACGTTGCCATAAAACCGAATTACCGATACCACATCATTTCATCTCGGCAAACCACCAGATAAACCAATTAAAGTTCCAAATACTAGAACAAGTAGCATCGGCAAGACGTGGAGGAAATAGGATTGTTCTGTCCCCACATGAAGGCGAATGAAGGTGTAACTGATAATGACCTTGTGACTGTCCTACCTTCGTATCCAAGCAGTGGAGCAGACCGGACCGGCAGATGCTCAGGTTAGATGGATCCAGACGTAGACATGAGGATGCAATCAAACGGGGGTTTATTTGATCCGGAGCAGCAACATACGGTTATACAATACAGGATGCAGTAGCAGTGTAGATGCTGTCATGTGGATGTCTTTCCTGAGACTAACTGCTGAGGCAACTGCTGGTCAAAAACTGATGCCTACACAAGCCAAGGTGTGAGTCTCCAGTCACAAGGAGTGCAGCACTGAAAATGGCTACAGGAAGTGACCAGGACCAAGGCTGCTAAAACCATGCCCAGCAGAGAAAAACTTTATAGACAAGGAACAAGGCGTGCAGCATATGAATTCTGGCCAGCAGATGGCAGTAGAACAATACATTGGTAACAACATAGTGAAAGAAGATATAATAATACAGTGCAGGAATTCAATTTGAAAAGAACAGCACACTCCCCGTCTGAAATTCACTTTGGGGATTTCACTATGACGAATGTCCATAAAATATAAACAACCTGTAAAAAAACATGTTAGAATGCAAAACATAGATAGTCCTGTTTTCAACTTGGAATGGAGAAGATCTGCGAAGCTAAATACAGTCCTGTTCACCCGTCAGGGACGTTCTCGATGGGTAGTATTAAGATGAGTTCATTGATTGGTCTTGAGAACGTTTTGAGCTCGCCTTTCCTGAAGATCTTCAACTCCACCTTCCGGACCTTACCATCCTTGCTAGGGAAAACCTTTGAAATTAGCCCAACAGGCCAGTCAATCCTTTCGGTTTGTTGCTCTTTCATCAATACAAGGTCTCCTTCCTTCAAGTTTGGTTTGTGGTGTTGCCATTTTCTTCTTCCTTGAAGAACACTGAGGTACTCCTTTCGCCACCTGTTCCAGAAGTAATCTGCTAGATATTGTACACGTTTCCAGTGTTTTTGATAGATGTTCGCATGAGTGAATTCTCCACTAGGAATAAACGTACTCTCAGTTTTTTGGGTAAGTAGAATAGCCAGAGTCAGTATGGCTGGTGTTTCAGGATCCATAGACACTGGCACAAGGGGTCTTGAATTGATAATGGCTGAAACTTCAGCGAGAAGAGTAACTAGAGTCTCATGTGTGAGTCTAGACGAGTTTACATCCATCAACATAGAATTTAAGATGTTGCGTGAGATGCCGATCATTCTCTCCCAGGAGCCCCCCATGTGGGAACTGTGAGGAGGGTTGAAAATCCAGGTGCAACCTTTTTCCGCCAACTGATATTGAATCGACTTGGTGTCGATGTTAAGTTCTCTACAGGCTCCAATGAAGTTGCTTCCCTGGTCAGACCTTAATTGTTTTACTGGTCCTCTGATTGCGAAGAACCGTCTTAAGGCATTAATAAGGCTGGATGTGTCCATAGATTCTATCACCTCTATGTGAACTGCTCGCACACTCATACAAGTAAATAGTACAGCCCAACGCTTACAGTTTGCGTGACCGCCTGATTCGAAGGCCCTCATAACGGCCAGGCTGTTTGAGGCAATTTTGTGTAGTCTGTTTGGCTTGGTACAACATACTTTGAGTCCTTTTGAGCAGATCGATGGCCGCTTCTTCAGTCGGTAGTGATTTGAGTCCATCGTCTACGTAGAAGTCCTTTTCTACAAAGTCTCTGGCGTCTTTACCGTACTCGGATTCTCCCTCTAATGCAGTGCGCCGAAGGCCGTAAGTTGCCACGGCAGGTGAAGGGCTGTTTCCAAATACGTGTACCCTCATTCGATACTCTGCCATCTCTGCGTTGGTGTCATTATTCTTGTACCACAGAAACCTGAGGAAATTCCGGTGGTCCTCTCTGACTACGAAACAGTGGAACATCTGTTCAATGTCGGCGGTGATGGCAACAAGCTCTTTTCTGAACCTCATCAGCACTCCAACTAGGTTATTCGTCAGATTAGGACGTCATTAAGAGATACACCTTGATGTTTGGCGCTTGAGTCGAAAACAACCCTAATTTGATTAGGTTTCCGTGGGTGATACACTCCAAATGAAGGCAAGTACCAGCACTCGTCGTTCTTCCCTAAGGGCGGAGCTGGTTCTGCATGGTTGTTGCGGAATATTTTGTCGATAAAGGCAACAATGTGTTCTCTCATCTCAGGCTTACTGTTCATAGTACGCTGAAGAGAGTTAAATCGAGACAGAGCTTGTTCTCTATTGTTCGGGAGTCTCACCCTGGTAGCTCGGAAGGGTAATGGAGAAACCCAGTGATTGGTTTCGTCTTTAAGGAACTCATTGTCCATTATCTTGATAAATTCTCTGTCTTCTACTGACAAAGCTACTTTATCATCGTCCTTGCTTGTGTGAAAGACTAATCTTCCCAAGTTGTCGGCAAAGAAGGGAGGAATGTCGTCAGGTGGTTGTATGAGGTCTGGAGGCTTCTCTTTCACCTCATAGTGATGAGGGCAAGGCTTAATGCAAGTTGTGCGTCCATCTCCACGCACGTACGTTTTGAAAGAGTGGACTCTTTGTTGATCCAAGCATACATTTCCTATGACTACCCATCCCAAGTCCAGTCTCTGGGCGTATGGTGCATAGTCGGGACCATTACACTGTTGACGCACCTTGTGTACCCTTAGATTGTCTCTGCCAAGCAGGAGTAGAATCTCGGCGTTGTTGTCCATAGGTGGGATAACGTTGGCTAGGTGCCTTAGGTGTGGATGGTGAAATGCAGCTTCCGGGGTAGGAATTTCATCCCTATGGTTGGGTATTTGATCGCATTCGATCAGCGTCGGTAGAGGTATTTCTGTATTCCCACTGACAGAACAAGCGATGAATCCTTGTGCCCTCCTGCCGCTAGTCTCTATGCGACCCGAGCAGGTGTTTAAGATGTAGGGTTCTGACGGTCCCTTTATTCCAAAGGCTTCAAAGAATTTAGGTCCTGCAAGGGAGCGGTTGCTTTGGTCGTCAATGATGGCATACATTTTTACTGCCTTTTCTGGTAGCCCCTCCGGGTAGACCTTGATAAGGCATATGCGGGCACAACATTTCTCACTCTGGCCCTCCCCACATACGTCCAAGCATGAGCAGGAAACAGCAGTGGCTGTGTTAGCGTTGTTTTGGGGCTCCCCGCCATGACTTGGAGCGGGACTGGTGGTGACAGCAGCCGGTGAATCCCTTGTAAGTGGAGTTGGGTGCATAGCTGAGGCGTGTCTTTCACTATGACACTCCTCACACTTGATAATGGATTTACAGTCCTTAGCCATGTGCTCCAATGAAGCGCAGCACCTGAAACATACCCCAAGCTCGGTGAGGACTTTCTTGCGCTCCTGTATGGTTTTGGATCTAAATCCTCTGCATTTGTTTAGTGAGTGTGGTTTTTTATGAATGGGGCATTCACGATTGAAGGCCTTGTCTCCTGATGAGGTAGTGTACTGTTTACCAGTGGGTACTGCAGATGATGGTAGGTTAGTCTTTCTAACATTCACGCTGCTCTTAAAGTCTCTGTGTTTATGCACAATACTTTCATACCTTGATGATGGCGTCACTGAAGCTGTAGTATTAAACTCCAGGAAGTCGAGGCTGGGGTCATTCCTCATCTGGGACAGTTCGTCGATGAACCTACAGAAATGAATAAATGGGGGAAAAGTGACGTCATGCACTCTTTTGTACCTTGAGACGGATGCCGCCCACTTCTCTTGCAGGCTGTATGGTAGCTTCACGACAATTGGGTTCACCCCATGGGCAGTATCCAGGTAGCACAGCCCGGACAGACGAGGATCTCTTTTGGCGAGCTCCAGTTCCATGAGCAAATCACTTAAATCCTGAAGCTTGTGGACATCCTTGAGACTGATCTTGGGAACGTTCTGCAGTCTCCTGAATAGTGCCTTCTCTATTGCTTCTGCACTGCCAAAGGTGCGTTCGAGTCTCTGCCAGGCTGCAGCGAGACCTGCTTCTGCTTGTCCTACATAGACAGTTCTAAGGCTCTTGATGCGATTTGTGGAGCCTGGGCCCAGCCAGTTGATCAAGAGGTCGAGCTCCTGCTCTGCGGCTAGGTTGAGGTTGGCAATGGCGGCTTTGAAGGTTGCCTTCCAGGCTCTGTAGCTCTCTGCACGGTCATCAAATTTTGAGAGACTGGTGTTAATTAGCTCTCTGCTCACCATAAACCTGGCAAACTCAGACATATCTGATCTCTCACTGCTTGTTGCCATGACAACTTGTGATGCCCCTGGGGCGTATAGGCTGCGTGGCGTGAAAGGGTGAGATGCTTCCGGGTAGAATGATGTTGCTGCAGGGTTGAGCTGTGGTCTAGCCTCTGTAGATTCTGATGACTGCCGCTTGAGCTGTGGAGGTAGGCCAGGAAACACCTGGTAGCCATCTTGCTGTAATAACTGCCCTTGAGAGGGCGCATCTGGGCGACTGTTATTGGGTTGCTCGGGTGCTGTGGGTATCGCTGGCACTGCAGGTAGAGCTGACTTGGAGGTTTCAGTGTTGTTGGCTTGGACAGTACTGCACACTGGGGGTGGTGCAGATAACTGTTTCAGTACATAGTCGCTGGTGCGATCAACTGGATCGTCTATCTCCTCTGGTGGTAAGCAGACTGAATCAAGGCCTTGGCTCAATGCTTGCTCAAGTAGTCTTACTTTTGCTAATGCAATTTCCTCTTCCCTCTCTGATTCAAGGATCTTTATTCGAGCCTCTGCTTCTGCCCTCTTGGCTTCTGCCTCTGCTTCTGCCCTCTTGGCCACCGCCTCTGCTTCTGCCCTCTTGGCTTCTGCCTCAGCTTCAGCCCTCTTGGCCGCCGTCTGTGCTTCTGCCCTCGCAAGGACTTCTTTTTCGGTGAAGGAACGCCTCACTTTGGATTGCTCTGCGTTTATGCGGGCCTCTAGTAATCTGTCGCTCAGGGCGGAGCTTCTAGAGCATGATGATCTGTAGGACCGCGAGGAATGTTTGGATGAATGCGATCTGTGTGATCTAGTTTCTTGCAAATGAGAGATGCGGAGTTCCACTTTATCTTTGGCATCCATCACCATGGCGTCTCTTTGTCTGTCTATTGATTCCGCCTTGCACAATTCTGATGGGGCTTCTTCAATATTAGAGTCTTTTAGAAAGGTCATTTACCTTGTGGACAGTCTCTTGTATCTTTCATGGGCTGCGTTCAGCCGCCCGACAGCAACTTGTAAACTGGTGGCATCGCCTGAGGAGGACTTAAGTCCTGATATGAGGGAGGAAACTCGTTCCCATAGCTCCTCCAGGTTGTCACATAGCTCATCTTTCCTGGTGTGATAATTTTCCGTGATCTTTATAGTTGGTTTGAGAGAGCGCCTTGGTCGCGTGACTTGGTCTGCTGAAAGTGTGGGTTCTACCTCCAGCTCTTCATAATGATCAGTATCAGGTTGCATTTGCTTTGTTTCATCACTGGGGAACTGTACGAGGTCATTTTCGGCCATTTTGATTTAAGGTGCGCTGTCTCTTTAAGAAAATGAACTTTTGAATTGGGGGCTGAAAATTGCTGTGCGACTCAGATAAGGCACCCCGATAAGGTTCCTAAAGTGTTTTGAGTGAATTGCGGGGTTTTTGTTTGAGGGAGGCCCCGCGTGCGTGAACAGTTCCTATATCATGCGAGCAAGGGTTAATTTAGGATGTAGAAAGTGGCTTGGCGAGTAGTGGAGGACTTCCAGGCAAGAGTATATCTACTGCGGACACGCCGTGCTTCCCCTTGGGCTTGTGGGACGTGCACTGTTGCCGGGCAGATTTACTGCGAGTGGGCCTGTTGCAAGGGAGGTTCCTGAGTGTGGCACTGGGCTCTGAGGGAACCTGTAGCCGGGCATTAGACTTTGAGACGGGTATTTACTGGGGGATAAGGCTTTAAGGCAGTTTTTGACTGTTCTGTCCCCACATGAAGGCGAATGAAGGTGTAACTGATGATGACCTTGTGACTGTCCTACCTTCGTATCCAAGCAGTGGAGCAGACCGGACCGGCAGATGCTCAGGTTAGATGGACCCAGACGTAGACATGAGGATGCAATCAAACGTGGGTTTATTTGATCCAGAGCAGTGACATACAGTGATGCAGTACAGGAATGCAGTAGATGCTGTCATGTGGATGTCTTTCCGGAGGCTAACTGCTGAGGCAACTGCTGGTCAAAAACTGATGCCTTCACAAGCCAAGGTGTGAGTCTCCAGTCACAAGGAGTGCAGCACTTAAAATGGCTACAGGAAGTGACAAGAACCAAGGCTGCTAAAACCACGCCCAGCAGAGAAAAACTTTATAGACAAGGAACAAGGCGTGCAGCATATGAATTCTGGCCAGCAGATGGCAGTAGAACAATACATTGGTAACAACATAGTGAAAGAAGATATAATAATACAGTGCAGGAATTCAATTTGAAAAGAACAGCACAAGGATAGCGCGTCTAAAACAACGTGAGGCTTACTGGATCTACAAACTCAATACCTTGTCACCCCGTGGATTAAATAGAGACTTTGATTTTTGCATTACTTGATCTCTTATATTTTCTGATGTATGTCTCTAAAGTCATGGGTTGCTGTATTTGCTGTTTTTACTTTTACTTTTATACCTTGCAATGTTCACCTTATTACATTATCTTTTCTTCCCTGTATTCTATGAATTAGGACAGCTCTAGGACTTCATGCTCATATTATCCTATATACTGAATGTGATAAAAATATTGGTTCCATATATTAATTTTCTTTTTCTCTCCCCCCTCCTTTTTATTCCCTACAGGTGAAATGATCACTATCAGACAGGTAGTATTATACTACTAGTAATATAATATGATGCCATTATAGTAATAGATTTAAATAGTTATATACCTATAGACGTTTCTACTACTTAAAACTATAGTACCTTGCTATAAGAATATACTCTCTCTTTAGTATATATGTCATAGGAGCCACTATGAATCTACATGTCCCTTATAACAGGCTGATACCTCTTTAAGATTCATCATTATCAGAACACATGCGCCCGCCTCCCTATGCATAAATCACGAGTTGCCAGTTCCCTTCCTAGACCATATTGTGCCTCTGCGCATGCGCCCGTTCTTTACAACTCCGGATACTATCCATCTGCTTTGCGCTGACGCGCGTCTCTCTGCGTCTCTCTACGTCATCACTTCAGCGCACGCCGCACCTCCCTTCGGCGTCCTCGCTGCCCCCTTATATTAAACAGCTTCACTGCGCTGCCGCACCATCCACCATTCTCCCTACTACACAAACTAATGTATGTACAGTTACTGAGACCACTGTGATCTGCTACCATGCCCATTTTACACTATTGATGTCCTGACTAACCATATCTATCACACTGATGCCTATTGGTCCCTCTTAATATCCTTTAGCTCTGTCCTAATGACTGTCCTTTATAACCATGTTCTGTTTTATTATACCTACGCAATCATTGTCTAATGTATAATAGTAATATGTGACACGATTCATGTAACATCTCCTTGGTCCCTAATTCTAACATTATATTGTTTGGATTCCACAGATATAACATCCATATCCTGCCAACTCTTTACTGGAGATCCCTAACTCACAATACTACTGTTCCATTTGATACTATTGTTCCCTCTCCCCTTGCTTCCCCCCCCCCCTTCCTTCCCCCCCCCCTCTCTCCCTCCCCCCTTCCTTTCCCCCCCCCCCTCTCTCCCTCCCCCCCTTCTCTAGTCTGTAAAGCCGATCATTTTATTACAAGCTCCAAACTAGAACTACATGGTTGCTTTTGGTGCGTTATATATTTTCCTGTATATTAGACATGTTCTCCCTGATGCATGTTATACCATAATATGACATTGTCAACATGAGATATATGTAATAACTCCTTGTTTCACTTTTGTATATATTAATGTAAATATTTATTTACTTGTCTACATACTAGGCCATGAGCAATGTCTAAGATTAGACCGAAACGTTGGCCAGTGGCTACTATTTTGGATGGATTTACAAAAAGATATGAAATAGAATAATAAAATAAGCAACTTATAAATTCACTATAGAGTGCCGTGGTTTTTTTATATAAATTTGGACATACCCTTACCACAGAGCACCGCCTACTCTCCAATAGGAGTGCCGCTCAACCCCAACCTTAAACAAATTCAGAATAACTTCACACACATGCTACTGTGCATTTCCAAGTCTAATTCTGTCAGTAAATCCATACCGGTCACCCAGCGCCTAAATACTAGGCCTCAAATTTATATCCCGCTAAATCTGTCGTTACCGCTGTCCTGTTGTGGATGGGCAAGTTATTTAGTGTCCGCCAAAGCACATTTTTTGTTCAGGGTTGAAATACAATTCCCAATTTAGCAATTTCATAATTTAGTGGTTTCTGCTATATCAGAGCTATTTGAAATCTATCCCTAAAAGGGTATATAATATTCAAGGTGCACATAGGGTCATTCAGAATAACTTCACACACACGCTACTGTGCATTTCCAAGTCTAATTCTGTCACTAAATCCATACCGGTCACCCAGCGCCTAAATACTAGGCCTCAAATTTATATCCCGCTGAATTTGAATACAATACATTGGGCCAAATAATATTTTTGTTGTTGTGGTGAACCATAACAATGAGGAAAACATCTAGTAAGGGACGCGGACGTGGACATGGTCGTGGTGGTGTTAGTGGACCCTCTGGTGCTGGGAGAGGACGTGGCCGTTCTGCCACATCCACACGTCCTAGTGTACCAACTACCTCAGGTCCCAGTAGCCGCCAGAATTTACAGCGATATATGGTGGGACCCAATGCCGTTCTAAGGATGGTAAGGCCTGAGCAGGTACAGGCATTAGTCAATTGGGTGGCCGACAGTGGATCCAGCACGTTCACATTATCTCCCACCCAGTCTTCTGCAGAAAGCGCACAGATGGCGCCTGAAAACCAACCCCATCAGTCTGTCACATCACCCCCATGCATACCAGGGAAACTGTCTCAGCCTCAAGTTATGCAGCAGTCTCTTATGCTGTTTGAAGACTCCGCTGGCAGGGTTTCCCAAGGGCATCCACCTAGCCCTTCCCCAGCGGTGGAAGACATAGACTGCACTGACGCACAACCACTTATGTTTCCTGATGATGAGGACATGGGAATACCACCTCAGCATGTCTCTGATGATGACGAAACACAGGTGCCAACTGCTGCGTCTTTCTGCAGTGTGCAGACTGAACAGGAGGTCAGGGATCAAGACTGGGTGGAAGACGATGCAGGGGACGATGAGGTCCTAGACCCCACATGGAATGAAGGTAGTGCCACTGACTTTCACATTTCGGAGGAAGAGGCAGTGGTGAGACCGAGCCAACAGCGTAGCAAAAGAGGGAGCAGTGGGCAAAAGCAGAACACCCGCCGCCAAGAGACTCCGCCTGCTACTGACAGCCGCCATCTGGGACCGAGCACCCCAAAGGCAGCTTCAAGGAGTTCCCTGGCATGGCACTTCTTCAAACAATGTGCTGACGACAAGACCCGAGTGGTTTGCACGCTGTGCCATCAGAGCCTGAAGCGAGGCATTAACGTTCTGAACCTGAGCACAACCTGCATGACCAGGCACCTGCATGCAAAGCATGAACTGCAGTGGAGTAAACACCTTAAAACCAAGGAAGTCACTCAGGCTCCCCCTGCTACCTCTTCTGCTGCTGCCGCCTCGGCCTCTTCCTCTGCCTCTGGAGGAACGTTGGCACCTGCCGCCCAGCAAACAGGGGATGTACCACCAACACCACCACCATCTCCGTCACCAAGCGTCTCAACCATGTCACACGGCAGCGTTCAGCTCTCCATCTCACAAACATTTGAGAGAAAGCGTAAATTCCCACCTAGCCACCCTCGATCCCTGGCCCTGAATGCCAGCATTTCTAAACTACTGGCCTATGAAATGCTGTCATTTAGGCTGGTGGACACAGACAGCTTCAAACAGCTAATGTCGCTTGCTGTCCCACAGTATGTTGTTCCCAGCCGCCACTACTTCTCCAAGAGAGCCGTGCCTTCCCTGCACAACCAAGTATCCGATAAAATCAAGTGTGCACTGCGCAACGCCATCTGTAGCAAGGTCCACCTAACCACAGATACGTGGACCAGTAAGCACGGCCAGGGACGCTATATCTCCCTAACTGCACACTGGGTAAATGCAGTGGCAGCTGGGCCCCAGGCGGAGAGCTGTTTAGCGCACGTCCTTCCGCCGCCAAGGATCGCAGGGCAACATTCTTTGCCTCCTGTTGCCACCTCCACCTTCTCGGCTTCCTCCTCCTCTTCTTCCACCTGCTCATCCAGTCAGCCACACACCTTCACCAACAACTTCAGCACAGCCCGGGGTAAACGTCAGCAGGCCATTCTGAAACTCATATGTTTGGGGGACAGGCCCCACACCGCACAGGAGTTGTGGTGGGGTATAGAACAACAGACCGACGAGTGGTTGCTGCCGGTGAGCCTCAAGCCCGGCCTGGTGGTGTGTGATAATGGGTGAAATCTCGTTGCAGCTCTGGGACTAGCCAATTTGACGCACATCCCTTGCTTGGCGCATGTGCTGAATTTGGTGGTGCAGAAGTTCATTCACAACTACCCCGACATGTCAGAGCTGCTGCATAAAGTGCGGGCCGTCTGTTCGCGCTTCCGGCGTTCACATCCTGCTGCTGCTCGCCTGTCTGCGCTACAGCGTAACTTCGGCCTTCCCGCTCACCGCCTCATATGCGACGTGCCCACCAGGTGGAACTCCACCTTGCACATGCTGGACAGACTGTGCGAGCAGCAGCAGGCCATAGTGGAGTTTCAGCTGCAGCACGCACGGGTCAGTCGCACTACAGAACAGCACCACTTCACCACCAATGACTGGGCCTCCATGCGAGACCTGTGTGCCCTGTTGCGCTGTTTCGAGTACTCCACCAACATGGCCAGTGGCGATGACGCCGTTATCAGCGTTACAATACCACTTCTATGTCTCCTTGAGAAAACACTTAGGGCGATGATGGAAGAGGAGGTGGCCCAGGAGGAGGAGGAGGAGGAAGAGGGGTCATTTTTAGCACTTTCAGGCCAGTCTCTTCGAAGTGACTCAGAGGGAGGTTTTTGGCAACAGCAGAGGCCAGGTACAAATGTGGCCAGACAGGGCCCACTACTGGAGGACGAGGAGGACGAGGATGAGGAGGAGGTGGAGGAGGATGAGGATGAAGCATGGTCACAGCGGGGTGGCACCCAACGCAGCTCGGGCCCATCACTGGTGCGTGGCTGGGGGGAAAGGCAGGACGATGACGATACGCCTCCCACAGAGGACAGCTTGTCCTTACCCCTGGGCAGCCTGGCACACATGAGCGACTACATGCTGCAGTGCCTGCGCAATGACAGCAGAGTTGCCCACATTTTAACGTGTGCGGACTACTGGGTTGCCACCCTGCTGGATCCACGCTACAAAGACAATGTGCCCACCTTACTTCCTGCACTGGAGCGTGATAGGAAGATGCGCGAGTAAAAGCGCACGTTGGTAGACGCGCTACTTAGAGCATTCCCAAATGTCACAGGGGAACAAGTGGAAGCCCAAGGCCAAGGCAGAGGAGGAGCAAGAGGTCGCCAAGGCAGCTGTGTCACGGCCAGCTCCTCTGAGGGCAGGGTTAGCATGGCAGAGATGTGGAAAAGTTTTGTCAACACGCCACAGCTAACTGCACCACCACCTGATACGCAACGTGTTAGCAGGAGGCAACATTTCACTAACATGGTGGAACAGTACGTGTGCACACCCCTCCACGTACTGACTGATGGTTCGGCCCCATTCAACTTCTGGGTCTCTAAATTGTCCACGTGGCCAGAGCTAGCCTTTTATGCCTTGGAGGTGCTGGCCTGCCCGGCGGCCAGCGTTTTGTCTGAACGTGTATTCAGCACGGCAGGGGGCGTCATTACAGACAAACGCAGCCGCCTGTCTACAGCCAATGTGGACAAGCTGACGTTCATTAAAATGAACCAGGCATGGATCCCACAGGACCTGTCCGTCCCTTGTCCAGATTAGACATTAAAGGGGTTGTCCGGGTTCAGAGCTGAACCCGGACATACCCTTATTTTCACCCCGGCAGCCCTCCTGAGCCTGGCATCGGAGCATCTCATGCTCCGATGCGCTCCCGTGCCCTGCGCTACATCGCGCAGGGCACAGGCTCTTGTGTTTACAATAACACACTGCCGGGCGGTAACTTCCGCCCAGCAGTGTGTTCGGTGACGTCACCGGCTCTGAGGGGCGGGCTTTAGCTCTGCCCTAGCCGTTTTACTGGCTAGGGCAGAGCCAAATCCCGCCCATCAGTGCCGGTGACGTCACCGGGGTTCCTGTCAGCCCCATAGAGAGCCCCGGTACGTCACCGGAACTCAGAAAAATGCCTTTGCCCTGCGCGATTTAGCGCAGGGCAAAGGAGAGCATCGGAGCATGAACTGCTCCGATGCTCATGTCAGGGGGGCTGCCGGGGTGGAAATGGAGGGATGTCCAGGTTCAGCTCTGAACCTGGACAACCCCTTTAACTACCTCCCCTTAACCATATATTATTGTACTCCAGGGCACTTCCTCATTCAATCCTATTTTTATTTTCATTTTACCATTATATTGCGAGGCTACCCAAAGTTGAATGAACCTCTCCTCTGTCTGGGTGCCGGGGCCTAAATATATGCCAATGGACTGTTCCAATGTTGGGTGACGTGAAGCCTGATTCTCTGCTATGACATGCAGACTAATTCTCTGCTGACATGAAGCCAGATCCTCTGTTACGGGACCTCTCTCCTCTGCCTGTGTGCTGGGCCTAAATATATGCCAATGGACTGTTGCAGTGGTGGCTGACGTGAAGCCTCATTCTCTGCTATGACATGCAGACTAATTCTCTGCTGACATGAAGCCAGATTGTCTGTTACGGGACCTCTCTCCTCTGCCTGTGTGCTGGGCCTAAATATATGCCAATGGACTGTTGCAGTGGTGGCTGACGTGAAGCCTGATTCTCTGCTATGACATGCAGACTAATTCTCTGCTGACATGAAGCCAGATCCTCTGTTACGGGACCTCTCTCCTCTGCCTGGGTGCTGGGCCTAAATTTATGAAAATGGACTGTTGCAGTGGTGGGTGACGTGAAGCCTGATTCTCTGCTATGACATGAAGACTGATTCTCTGCTGACATGAAGCCAGATTGTCTGTTACGGGACCTCTCTCCTCTGCCTGTGTGCTGGGCCTAAATATATGCCAATGGACTGTTGCAGTGGTGGCTGACGTGAAGCCTCATTCTCTGCTATGACATGCAGACTAATTCTCTGCTGACATGAAGCCAGATCCTCTGTTACGGGACCTCTCTCCTCTGCCTGGGTGCCGGGGCCTAAATATCTGAGAATGGACTGTTCCAGTGGTGGGTGACGGGAAGCCAGATTCTCTGCTATGGGACCTCTCTCCAATTGATTTTGGTTAATTTTTATTTATTTAATTTTAATTTTAATTCATTTCCCTATCCACATTTGTTTGCAGGGGATTTACCTACATGTTGCTGCCTTTTGCAGCCCTCTAGCCCTGTCCTGGGCTGTTTTACAGCCGTTTTAGTGCCGAAAAGTTCGGGTCCCCATTGACTTCAATGGGGTTCGGGTTGAAGTTCGGATCGGGTTCGGATCCCGAACCCGAACATTTTCGGGACGTTCGGCCGAACTTCTCGAACCCGAACATCCAGGTGTTCGCTCAACTCTAGTCACGATTCGAAGTTCTTTTTGGAAATCTGGGACGCCATGTCATCCGGACCAAAGAGGACAAGGACAACCCAAGTTGTTATCAACGCTCAGTTCAGAAGCCTGCATCTCTGATGGTATGGGGTTGCATGAGTGCGTGTGGCATGGGCAGCTTGCATGTCTGGAAAGGCACCATCAATGCAGAAAAATATATTCAGGTTCTAGAACAACATATGCTCCCATCCAGACGTTATCTCTTTCAGGGAAGACCCTGCATTTTTCAATAAGATAATGCCAGACCACATTCTGCATCAATCACAACATCATGGCTGCGTAGGAGAAGGATCCGGGTACTGAAATGGCCAGTCTGCAGTCCAGATCTTTCACCTATAGAGAACATTTGGCGCATCATAGAGAGGAAGGTGCAACAAAGAAGGCCCAAGACGATTGAACAGTTAGAGGCCTGTATTAGACAAGAATGGGAGAGCATTCCTATTTCTAAACTTGAGAAACTGGTCTCCTCGGTCCCCAGACGTCTGTTGAGTGTTGTAAGAAGAAGGGGAGATGCCACACAGTGGTGAAAATGGCCTTGTCCCAACTTTTTGGGGATTTGTTGACACCATGAAATTCTGATTCAACATATTTTTCCCTTAAAATGGTACATTTTCTCAGTTTAAACTTTTGTTCTGTGATTTATGTTCTATTCTGAATAAAATATTAGAAGTTGGCACCTCCACATCATTGCATTCAGTTTTTATTCACGATTTGTATAGTGCCCCAACTTTTTGGGAATCCGGTTTGTAGATGTGATTACTTTCACACTCCCTGGCCCTGTCAATCAAAGTGCAAAAAGGGCGTGTCAGTTGGATTATTTTTTTTTGCAACAGAAATCTGTGACCTGCACCTAGGACTAATTGAATTGGTGATCAAGACTTGAGCGTGTAGCAGAATATGGTAAGTGCATCACACATGGCATATCAATATAATCTAACTCAGTTTAGCCTTGTCATGCCCCTTTAAAAGTGTAACCGCCATGTTTTCTTTAAAAAATAAATTTTAGCATATGTTACTGCTGCAGCAGCATTATGTATAAAGCAATCTTTAGTTTCTTCACATACCACTGTTTTCCTTGAGTTTTTACCTTAGTTACGGCTGTTTAAACATTTACAATATGAGGACCTTCTCAAATGGCTCCTCTGCCAGTTCTGCCAGGCCAAAACTGCTTTCCCTCAGGTCACATACAAACTTGCTGTAGCCAGCAGCTCCCTGCCAGCCAATCAGACTGGATTACTGAGACACGCCTCCTCATTCTGAAGCCTAATGCAGCCATGCAGTGTGAAGGACCGCCCCTCCAATCTTCCTGTCTTCTTAGCCAGAGAAAGACAAGCCATAGCAACTGTCTTTTAACCCCTTCAGGACCCTACTATTTTTCACCTTAAGGACCAGGCCATTTTTTGCAAATCTGACACTTTATGTGGTGATAATTTTAAATCGCTTTTACTTATCCAAGCTATTCTGAGACTGTTTTCTCGTCAATATTGTACTTCATGACAGTGGTAAATTTGATTCAAAATATTTCATTTTTATTTATAAAAAAATACCAAATTATTTAAATGGATCTCACAGGCAGCCACGTAAGGCAGCCACGAGGCCTAAGGAAGGGATTGGGCTGCCTTCTCTGCCATCGGGTCCCCGTCACAGCTGAGCGGGGACTCGATGGACACTCCGCACCCGGCAGGACCCCGCACTGCCGCGGTCAGTGTTTTCACCGATGCCAGCGCATACAGCAGGGGTCCGGCAATCAATGACTGCCAGACCCCTGCCGCTGATCGGGTGGGCGCAGCTCCTGCACCCGCCCGATCAGCCTGCTGTACATGTACGGCACTGGTCCTTTAGTCACGTCCACCGGGTCCTTAAAGGGTTAAGGGAGCAGTGGAAAGCCACAGAGGACATTAATGAAAGCTGTTATTATAAGGTAATTACAGATCTTTTGACAATCATTGACTAAGGGCTGATGCACACGAACGTATTTTCATTCCGCGTCCATTCCATTCCGTTTTTTTGCGGACCGTATACGGAATCATTCATTTCAATGGGTCCGCAAAAAAAGGAAGGTACTTCGTGTGCATTCCGTTTCAGTATTTCTGTTCCACCAAAAAATAGAACATGTCCTATTATTGTCCGCATTATGGACAAGAATAGTACTGTTCTATCAGGGGCCAGCTGCTCCGTTCCACAAAATACCGAATGCACACGGAAGTAATCCGTATTTTATGAGGATCCGTTCTTTGCGGACCGCAGGATACATAAGGTCGTGTGCATGAGGCCTAACTCAGGTATACATGCCTAGCTATACTAAGCTAGCAAATAAAAACAAATATGACAGTTACACTTTAACATTCTGCTGCTGTTTATAGCTCTCATTCTTGGCTACCTTCTGAGTGATCTTTGACCTTAGTTGTGACACTGCACGTTCCTTACCTTTGTGTCTCATATTGTTCCCTTGTCTTGACTAGATAACATTTCTATCTGATTCAGTCTGGTACCTCAGATTTTTAAAAGATGCTTCACTGTCAGGGGAGAGGGGAGGAAGCCTTGGGAGTTTAAGGGAGGAGCAGAGGCGTGAGCTCGGGCACTTTGAACAGCAAAGCCCGCCAAACTGGGCACTTGAGAGACATTTTTTAGCAGAATAAATTACAAACAAGACTGTTTGGAATGCGTTCACAAACTTCTGAGGGGCAATGCTGTTAGTTATATTGAAAATATAGTGCTAATGAAATGACTCCCTTTAAGTGCAATTAGATAGAATGATCTAGAATGCAGAAACATAAGTTAAAGGGGTGCGCAGGATCCTAAAAATGTCATTTAATTGTGTAAACTTTGTCTAGTCTACTACATGGCATAATATTGTACCTATTATCTTTTCCTAAGTTTTCGCTTCAGTCTCCATGCTCCTGCTGCACTCCATTGTTTACAACAGGGGTGGGGAACCTTTTTGCTGCCTAGGGCCATTTGGATATTTGTAGCATCGTTTGTGGGCCATACAAAATACAAAAAAATATAGAGAGTATAGTATAGACAGTATTTATTTCTTTATTTGGCATTAATGTCAGCCAAGCTAAACCTAGAGGGGTCCAGAGAGCGGTTCACCCAGCTTTCACTCTCTCTGACACTGCCCCTGCCTCTTTCTTCACAACTGTCCCTGCCTTTGTCCCTTTCTCAGCCTCAGATCTGCCCCCACCTCCACCAGCCTCCTATCAGACCCCCCAGCCTACATCAGCCTCAGATCAGACTCCCATCAGACCTCCCAGTCTCAGATCAGACCCCCATCAGACCCTCCCTAGCATCAGATCAGCCTCAGATCAGACCCCCAGCCTCAGATCAGACCCCCCCAGTCTCAGATCAGACCCCATCAGACTCCCCAGCCTCAGATCAAACCTCCTCAGACGCTATAATAGAAGTGGTCATTAATATTTCCATTATGTGTTCTGGCAGGGGTCTGGGGTCCACATGAGATGATCCCGTGGGCCATATGTGGCCTGTGGGCCGGAGGTCCCGCCCCCTTGTTTACAACCTGAACTTCCAAGTTGTGGGCGTAGATGAGCAGCAGCCACAAGACTTCCCACAGTGCTGTGAGATCAGCCTGAAATGTAATCGCCTACTACACCCTTCCCTGGGCCAAAAACCCCACCCACTACACACTCCATCATCCCCTGTCTGTATCCTCCTAATGTTTCCTCCCACACAGGTTCAATATGGCAGGCAGTGGACTCCGTCTATCCTGCTTGCCGATGGAGAGCATCGACCAGCCCATTCCAAGATCACATGGGTCTGACATCATGACTATTCAGCCGGGGATTCTGACAGAGGAGATCATGGGAGGCCTAGTTTTGATGTCTGAGGAAATCCAGTCGCCACAGAGGACACAGTCCTGATCTCCGGAATAAGACAGAAAAAGTAGCACAAATACATTAGTAAGTTGTAGGGCCTGGCAGGGGAAGCACAGGGAAAGAGAAAAATGTATACCTAAATAACTCCTTTATGTACAGAGCTAGCATGTTCCTAGCAGTCACAACATGTAACAGTTTAACACACGTTAACAGGGTCAAAAGTATCCCAAGTGAAATTACCATTAGATATAGCCTGCAATAGAAATAACTGAAAAGACATGCCCCTACAGTACTTGTAAGAGGGGGCACACTTTGTTTCAATCCTCTTACACACTGAATAAAGCCTTGAGATGCACTACACAAATTAAATGTATTGGAATTTACTGGTCCACTGTATTTCCACACATATACAAATTCATCCATAGCAGACTGACTGATTAGATGGTTGCTAAACTTCAGGAGAAAATCTGTGGCCCAAATGTACTACTGTGTGTGTGCCAAGAATCTGTCTAAAAAAAGTGGTGTACAATGGTATCTCTATGGTTTCTGACATGCTTGACAAGGATACAGGGCTTAGAGGAAAGTTGGTGGGGTGTTGTGAGAAGAAGGCGGGCCTAATATGCATAATTTTGCCCCGAAATTTTGGCACAATTGTGGCATAAAAATCTGTCTCAAAGTAAGCCAGCCAATCGGTGGTATAGGGTCAGAAAAAAGTGTCTAACCCTGCACCACATTTATCATCCAGCCTGAGCCCCATATGATATATCTGGTGCAGGTCTAGTCAGCCTGTTTAAGTTTACACCATCTTTATGATGAACAAATCTGGGCCTTTGTGTTTTTACATGCAGGTCTATATCAAACCTGTGTATGATAAATGATCAACTGGCGCTACACCATATATAGGATTGCAGCGGTGTTATAGCAGTCCCGTGCTTGCTATGGAGGATACTGTGCAGACTAGCTGTACAGATCACAAATATATATATGAAAAATAAATGTAACACCGCGCGCTACCGATAATTGTATTAGATATATTAAAATATATTAAAATGGGCAGCCAACAAACGTTCCCTGATGAAGAGTACCGCCTGTACTCGAAACGCGTTGGGGGTTTGACTCCCACTACAACCCGTAGCTCAGTTGCGGTGACGTCACTCGCTCAGACATGAGCACTAACCTACAGGTAACGGGAATACTTTGCCACCGGCCGGGGCAATATTCCCAATACTTATCATAATATAAATACAATACTTGCCTATGCTGGCCATCCCCTCCCCTTGGATCCGCTTCTCCTACTTTACACAGAGAATACAAGAGGAGGACCGCTGCAGAACGTTGCGCCTCTACAAACACACGTGCGTCAAGGTAGGACCTGGACACATTGTAGCGCGTCTGCGGCATTGCATGTTTGAGCGGTAGATGGCTCTGCAGTTTGTCGGCTGCCCATTTTAATATATTTTAATATATCTAATACAATTATCGGTAGCGCGCAGTGCTATATCAAACCTGACAAACAACCTTCCACACATAATAGACCTTTATGCTTTTTAGAAATATATTTAGAAATATTGACCAAAATATATAAAGTTCTTTGTCTTTAAATGCTTTTCAGTATAGAAAACTCATAATTTACCAAACGTAATTGTCTCAATGCTCTATGGAGTTCTACAACCAAAGCTGTAAAGGCTTTGGCTTGGGTGGAATCCAAACTTCCACAGGCCCCAAAGCCTCACATTGACCATATTTGGTGTCAGAAGGCTTCAGGCAAAGGAGTGCCAAGAGTAAAATAGGGGAAAACTCGGGGCAGCATGACCTTTTTCAAGAAACTAAAACCGAGGCAAGAGAAAAGTTCAACATTAACTTGTCATCTTCATTGTTTGTGTAAAAGCTGATTGTAGAGGAATACGTCCATGAAGGACACAAATGGCTATCTTTAGATTGTTTTTGTGATATTATTTATGAGAACCATGTGTGCTGGATTCTGTGACTTGTGATGGGGAATTTGTTAAATGAGACAAAGAAGACAGTAAAAGAAATCCTGCATTGCAGAATAATATTCAGTTGTTTATTGCTGAAAGTAGACTTTAAAACATTATAATAAACTGAGTAACGACTGCTGCTGAAGCCCCTTCACTCCCCAAAATTTATCATCTAGTTATTTCACATTATTTCTTTATCTTGGCAACGAGTGGACACAGACTTCAGCCAAATTTATAGGAAGTCATCCATCAGGCAAGCACTACATGAGATCTGAAAAGTTATACAACAGATCAGTTGCCTACTTCTGTATATAAGAAGAAGAAAGGAAACAAAGTTGGCGGTCAGCTTTTAATGCTGGGGGAAGCAGTAAAGTTTCCATTTCTCCTGCAATACCACATAGAAATATTAAGTGATAATAAATTATAACAGCCTTCCATTGCTCATTACCATTAGCACACCTGTAATATTCAACCCTAGGCTTCAACACATAGGCTGGTGCAATTTCATGGAAAGTTAGTTATCTTTAGCATGGAAGTTTTGGACTCTGAAAACATTTCAAAGTACAACAAAAACACTGTCAAAACTACAAAATCTGAGTCGTGGTCTGAATTTATCCCTCTTAATATACTCCATGACAGAATAAAAGTTCCTAGCGTTTTACATGAATATTCAGCACCAGTTTGCCTCCTGCTACGACCACTACATTTTTATAAGCCTTTATGGATGTAGCATGGGCTATACACAAGATATGCAAAATATGAGATAGGTATACAGTTATTATGAGAAAAGAAATGCAGTCTTAAAGGGGTTTTCAAGGAGTACAATATTGATGACCTATCCTGATATAGGTTATCTATATCAGATCGGTTGCAGTACCATGAGATCAAAGAAAAGAAACACCGTAAATATATACGGGACAAGTCAGATTTTGAGTCAGACCGTATATACTCCTGGAAAAACAGGAACAACGCTCCAACCAGGAGAACTAAATATACTGACTATTCTGAATCAGAGACCTCAGGCACAGAGACGACTGGTGCAGCTGGCCCAAATAATCTTGGGACTAAGAGAAAAATCAGATATAACAGATATCGAAATTAAAATAAAACTGTAAATTCAGTAGAATGCCAAACCCTAACACAAAGTGGTCAATCCTTAAACAGTGGTGGGTCCTTTGTATTTTCATCAGTAGTAACAGATGGTCAACCATCACTCAGTGGGGTTCCAAAAAAACACAATATGAATATCTTGAAGAGTGCCACTACATCTACCACGTTAAGGATAGATCAGGGACCACGTCTGGATACCACAATAAGTGGTTTAGTATCAGCAATGCCGATGGGACAATTTTCCACAAACCCTCCTACCACACCACAAATAGCTCCCCTTTTTTTAGGTCAATCAGGGGTGCAACTAAGGGACAGGGAGAAATGGGCCTACTCAACCAAGTAAGACAGCAAAAACAGCCTCAGATTTGGGTGCTACTGGTGTACAGCCTCTAAGTAATTCAACACACTGTGATGGGGCTGGAAATATGATGGCAAATGACACACATAATACAACTCAGGTTATAAACCTATCCTCAGAAAACCTCACAAAGTCACAAATTGATTTATTATGTAGGGGCCTCACATTCACACCAGTACAACAGTGTGATAAGTTTAATTGGGTTAAAGATATTAATTTATTTGCACGTAAACTTGCACTTCACAAACAGCACTTGAGCTTGACACATGATTCACATAAATTAATGCAGAAGGAACAAAAGGCACTCCAAATTCTGGAGGACCTGTATGCGGAAAGTGAAGGTGCCTGTACTGGAATTGAACCCCCCTTAACTGATCTAAGACCCCGATCTAAATGGACCCCAGCGTTCTCTTAGTATAAAAATATAGAGAGCTTTGTAGACATGGTCACTGAGGAAATAAGAACTGTTAAAATAAACAAACTGAGTGGTTCCATCAATCTGGGGAGTGAAGAATTAGCAGCCCTGGAATCTTTAAAAGAGGACAATGATATTGTGATCAAATCCAGTGATAATGGGGGCAACATAGTGATACAAAATCGTACTGACTATGATTTGATGGTGGAACGGTTACTAAGTGATCATAAAGTGTATGAGATCTTAGATGAGAACCCCACAGACAGGTACCTTGTGGAGTTGCATGGAATTCTGAAGGAGGCCAGGGATGGTCCTTTAATTTCAAAAGAAGAATATGACTTCCTGTTTAATAAACACCCCACTATTGCAACCTTCTATCCACTCCTGAAAGTGCACAAAAATAAGGTCCCAATCCCAGGTAGACCAGGTAGTATCTTGGAATGATGCACTTACTCAACCTGCTAGTGAATATGTCGATATGATATTAAGACCTTTCGTGAAGGCCCTACCGTCCTATATAAAAGACACCAATGATGTTTTATAAAAAATAAGTTATGTCACGCTATCAAAATCCACGTTCTTGACTAGCCTCGATGTCGAGGCCTTATACACCAACATTGAGCATAAACTAGGGATAGAGGCGGTGAGGTCTTTCTTGTACACTAAAAGCACTTCCGTCCATGCACACAATGATTTTGTTTCATGGTTATTACAATTTGTCTTGACGCACAATTATTTTTTATGTAATAGCACTTTCTTTCACCAGATAAACGGGACCGCGATGGGCACACCTTGTGCACCGAACTTTGCTAATTTATTTCTTGGGTGGTGGGAGGGCACAATAGTTTTTTTTTGAGGTCATGAATCCATACACAAAGCACATCAGTTATTGGGGAAGGTTTATCGATGATGTTCTGCTGTTCTGGGGGGGGGGGGGGGAATGTTTCCATGAATTTGTGGATATATTAAACAACAATAATATTGGGATGCATTTCACGTTTGAAATCCACCCAGATCAAATCAATTTTCTGGACCTTAAAATCCAGAAGGATGAAAATGGTCAGATCCAGACAGATATCTTTCTCAAACCGACATCAACAAATAGTTTGCTTCATTGGTCGAGCTGGCATCCAACTGCTCTGAAAAATGGTATTCTATTTGGGCAGTATTTACGTGCCAGAAGAAATTGCTCGACAGAGGAATTATTTAAAATTCAAGCAGATGATTTATATAGACGATTTCGTGCAAGGGGTTACCCATGAAAAGCTCTAAAAAGAGCCTATAATCGAGCAAGGGATATAAGGAGGGAGAGCCTCCTGGTTTGTCCCTCTGGGACCTCCCAGGACCTCCCAGGACAGCAGAACCATCCGCTGTGTATGCACCTTTGATGGCCATTATCATCTCATGACTAACATCCTGAGAAAGTATTGGAAAATACTTACGAATGATCTGGATGTACGCGTCTTGCCGCCCTATCCAAGTGTTACATTCAGACAGGGACCAAACTTGAAGGACCAATTGGTGCATAGTTTTCTCCCTAAAATTGGACAGGACAATAGCACTTGGTTAAAATCTAAGGTGACAGGCTCGTACCCATGTGGGAACTGTACTTTTTGTAAGTTCTTACTAAAAATAAAAAGATTTTCAAACCCAGTGGATGGGCGAGAATATGAAATCAGAGAATGGTTTAATTGCATAAGCAGTGGGGTAGTCTATATAGCTTCGTGCACATGTCCAAAACTATACTGTATGTTGGAAAGACAGTGCAAGAACTAAGAAGGAGGATCTCTGGTCATATTAGTGCAATAAATACCAAAAAGGACACAACGCTATATAAACATATCTCATACGCTCATAATGGGAACATTGATGTTTTGAAATTTTGGGGCTTATCCCAAGTCAAACTGGGTCCCCGACGTGGAAATATTGACTTGAAACTTCTAAAAGAAGAGGCTAAATGGATCTATAGACTACAAAGTATGGCCCCAAATGGACTGAATGACGTCTTCTTCTATTCTGCTTTTATATGATGACTGGCCCTATGCCAGATATGCAATTCAGGGATGTCGTGGATTGCAATATGACTGTCATTGAATGGTATTTATATATGCTGATAACTGGAAGAACAGTGAATTTATGCCCTACAAATGAGGAATAGTGTCACCGCCAGATATCTGAGAAGCTCTGACAGACGTTCTTCAGAACCTCCTGCTTGAGGTTCTTTTGTTTTGCTTTCGTTTTGTCGTCTAGTGGCACTGATTGCATCCCTTTAAATCCCCTCCCATACTGCATCACTTTGCGGTTTATACAACTTCCTGGATTGTGTGCATGCTGGATGCTGCAACTGATGCTTCTACAGATAAGTCTGTTCCTTTATTTGTGTTTTCCTGTTGGCTTGTACCTAGGTGACCCTGACTCCCTCCGTATTAAGTGTAGGGAGCCAGTGGTCGTGTCCCCTTACTATTATAGGGTGTGCAGGTGTCATACAATCGAGGCACGAGGGCATGCAATTATCTATCATAGAGATCTTTGCATGGGCTGAGAAGTCAGGAAGAGCGCGAGGGCTTTTACAGGGCTCACCCTTATGTTCCTTAGTTTGGGATCAAGTCAGTCGGATCTTCATTTGTTGTCTTCTAGTTTTCTGCAACACCATCCATGACAAATAGCCAAAGGTGGATATGTCTGGAGTACTTAAATAGTTTAGGGTGGGCTGCATGTGATGGAATGATATCCATTTAGGGATAATTAATATATGCTCAATCCATCTATGGAACTGTGGACTGCCATTGTATAGTTCACAAATCTGAATCTGAGTGGTGATATATGATATATATATAATGGGTTGAGCATTGATGTTGATTCCTAACAGAGAGAATAAATATCTCTCTCTGTTATGGTTAAATCATCCTTTACATCTGCTTACTGTGTTACGTCATATCCAGCGATCCTCTGCTATGGAGGCTAAGTGGGTGGCACGGTGACGCGTTAATGATGCAATCATGTGCGTGTCATACCTAATTGAATGGGGACGGATTTGGCTGACGCAATCACATCCGAACGAATCAAATAAGGACGCATTTGGATGACGTGATGATTACATGACCAACAGATACTCACGGACGCACCTTTCTGACGTCACATCCGCTTTGCTGCGACCAATCATGGCAGGGACCGCTAGCAAATAGGGGGTGTGGCTTAACTAATATAATTCGGCTCCTCACAGCGCGCCAACGATAATATCCCGAACCTTTGACGAAGCCGCATCGCGGCGAAACATGTTGGTGGGGAGTAGTGTTAGGCGTCGATTTTAGGCAGGTGTTTGGCGCTATGGTCCTTGAACATAGAAACAATATCCATTACCCAATCTGCAAAAAGTGTGTTTCTTTGGGAAGTGCAAGCATGTCAGAGCCTAGCTGGGCATAGATAAATGCACAGTGAATCACTGCACTTTTGGGATGATACCCTGGAGAAATAAAACTCCAAGATGACTCCAAGGTGGCCGAGCCAACTCATATTCTCTTATAGGGATACATCCCAATCGAAGCATCCCTAACTGCGTATATAAAGAGCAGCTACTCACGTTCCCATTGCCACATGGTCATAGTACCCCTACAGGGATTTTCGGTCTCTGACCGGTTGAAAATTGAGGTTTTACCTCCCGCGGGTCTCTACTAGGGCCCATTAGTATTGTTTGTACCATAGGTTTGACACCCCTCCGCCCTATCAACTGTTTGAAAGGGTCATGGTGCTTGGATGCCGTGCTGCAGCCTCCTCACAAACAACCAAGCACAGTGCTGATGTCATTGATGTAGTAGGGGAGAACACCAAAAGACAACAAGAAGGAAGAGGAAAGACACTAGGCCTCACCGCTAGGGAAGGAAAAGGGTCACCACCTATAAAACCCTGCTCCTGGCCCTAACTAAGTAATTCCGAGGGAACAAACAATTTCCCCAGAGGACAAGAGTCTGGAGCATCCTCCTGTGCCTCCAACACCTTGACCTTGAGATCAGGATAAAGAGCGGATATGACTACCCCTTCAGATAAAATGGGACTAGGGTCATTAGACTCACCCCCCCAGGAAAGCTACGCGACAAAGCATCTACCTTTACGTTCTTAACCCCAGAGCAGTAAGTGACAATGAAGTAAAATCTGGTGAAAAACAATGACCATCTGGCCTGCCTTGGGTTCAGTCGCTCAGCCGACCCTAGGTAGGCCGGATTCTTGCGATCCGTAATTACCGTAATAGGATGAATTGCTCCTTCCAACCAATGCCGCCATTCCTCGAACGCCAACTTAATGGCCAGCAATTCACTATTCCCCACATCATAATTCCTTTCAGCAGTCGAGAGTTTTTTTAGAGAAAAATGCACATGGGCGCCATTTACTTGGTAAAGGACCCTGCGACATCTACCTTGGATGCGTCAACCTCAACAATAAATGGCTGAGACACATCCGGTTGCACCAGAATAGGGGCCAAACCAAAACATTTTTTAACAGCAGAAAAGGCCTATAATGCTGCATCAGACCAGATAGAAATATCAGCACTAAGGCTGCAGTAAACGATTATTTTAGTAATCGAGTATTCTATCGATTATTTTTTACAATTAATCGACTAATCTAATAAGAAAAAATGAATTAATAGACTGTTTTCCTTTATAAAAACTCAAGACCTCTGCCATTAGTCCCCAACACCCTTCGTTCCCCACTGTGAGATCAGCCCAAGTGCAT
Organism: Bufo gargarizans; assembly: GCF_014858855.1. Classification (NCBI taxonomy): domain Eukaryota; kingdom Metazoa; phylum Chordata; class Amphibia; order Anura; family Bufonidae; genus Bufo; species Bufo gargarizans. Next base: position 317,812,980 of record NC_058082.1, read on the forward strand.
CAGTTCCCCCCAGTGCCAACAGCTCCATTCCCCCCAGTGCCATCAGCTCCACTATCCCCCAGTGCCATCAGCTTTCCCCTGTGCCATCAGGTCAGTTCCCGCAGTGCCATAAGCTTTCCCCCACCCCAGTGCCATTAGCTCTTCCCCACACCAGTGCCATCAGCTCCACTCTCCCAGTGCCATCAGCTCTCTGCCACCAAATGCCATCAGCTCTCCCTCACCCAAGTGCCTTTAGCTCTCCCCACCCAGTGCCTTTAGCTTTGCCCTACCCCAGTTCCATCGTCTCTCCCCCACCCTAGTGCCATCAACTCCACTCCCCAGTGCCATCAGCTCTCCCCACCCCAGTGCCATCAGCTCCACTCCCCCAGTGCCATCAGCTCTCCCCAACCAGTGCCATCAGCTCTCCCCACCCCATATCTATCAGCTCTACTCCCCCAGTGCCATAAGCTCTCCCCCACCCCAGTGCCATCAGCTACACTCCGCAGTGCCATCAGCTCTGCTCCACCCCAGTGCCATCAGCTCTCCCCAACCAGTGCCATCATCTCTCCCCCACCCCATAGCAATCAGCTCTACTCCCCTAGTGCTATCATCTCTCCCAACCTGTGCCATCATCTCTCCCCCCATTGTGCCATCATCTGTCCCCCCTTGTGCCATCAGCCCCCCCCTTGTGCCATCAGCTTTTCTTCCCCAGTGCCATCATCTCTCCCCCTTGTGCGATCATCTGTCCCCCCTTGTGCGATCATCTGTCCCCCCTTGTGCCATCAGCTCTCCCCCCATTGTGCCATCATCTGTCCCCCCTTGTGCCATCAGCTTTGCTCCCCTGGTGCCATCATCTCTCCCCCTTGTGCCATCAGCTCTCCCCCCACTGTGCCATCAGCTCTCCCCCAACTGTGCCATAAGCTTTCCCCCCACTGTGCCATCATCTCTCCCCCCTTGTGCCATCAGCTCTCCCCCTTGTGCCCTGCTCCTCCTGACACCCGGAATGCACAGTGTCATTGGTTGCTATGATGCTGTGCACTCCAGGCACCCTGCCTTAGTCGCTCCCCTACCCTCTAGGTTTCACCAACTTACCTTTCCAGCAGGGGTGCCGCCAACACTCCATCGTTCCGCACTGCTCTGCACCTGACGTCACACAGCGCGTCAGGTCATGGCGTGTGTACGTCAGGAGCTCAGTGTAGCGCGGGACCATGGACGTGCTGTGAAGTGTCCGGAGGCCCCCTGCTGGAAAGGTGAGTATTCCAAGCACAGCGGGAGACCACAGAGCGGGAGTAATAGCAAGCGCTTCACTCCTGCACCGTGGTCACATGACACAAACGAATCTTCGATGCAAAAAATTTGCATCAAGGATTTTTTTTGTGTCAAAATACTTGATTTAATCGAGTTATCATTTCAGTTATGTCTGTTAAAGGTTTAACCACCATTAAATAGTTCAAGATAAATTTACAGTAGTAGTTGATAAACCCCAAAAACCGCATAAACGCCTTCAGATTTTCGGGTCGATCCCAGTCCAACACGGCACTGAGCTTCTCGGGATCCATATGAAAACCTGAGAATGAGAGCAGGTAACCCATAAATTGCACTTCCTGTACAGCAAATACACACTTTTTGATCTTAGCATACAACTTATTCTCTCTTAGGATCTTTAACACCTGTCTCACATGATCCTGATGAGGCTCCATATTAGGCAAATAAATAGTATATCATCAATGTATACAACTACAAACCTCCCCACCAGATGATGAAAGATGTCATTGACAAAGTGTTGAAAAACTTCAGGAGCATTGGTTAACCCAAATGGCATGACCAGGTTTTCAAAATGACCCTCAGGGGCATTAAATACAGTCTTCCACTCATCCCCCTCCTTGATACTTACCAAATTATATGCCCCACAGATCCAATTTAGAGAACACCTTGGCACTGACAATCTGACTAAACAAATCCGGAATCAAAGGAAGGGGGTAAGGATCACAAACGGTAATACGATTGAGCTCACGGAAGTCCAGACATTGCCTCAGGGTACCATCCTTTTTCTTTACAAAGAAAAATCCAGCAGCCACTGGGGACCTGGATGGTCTAATATGTCCTTTTGCCAAACTCTCAGTGATATACTCTCACATGGCCTTTCGTTTGGGTTCAGAAAGACTATACAACCGAGATTTGGGCAATTTATCTCCGGGAATAAGATTAATGGGACAGTCATACTCCCGATGCGGAGGCAACTCCTGATTACCACTCTCCAAGAACACATTAGAAAATTCAGAAATGAACGAGAGAACAGTTTTAGTGATAACCATAGAGAACGATGCACTAAGACAGTTGTCCATGCAAAAATAACTCCAATTGAGAATCTGTCTCACTTGCCAGTTGATGTTAGGGTTACAGTTGCAAGAAAAAGTATGTGAACTCTTTGGAATGATATGGATTTCTGCACAATTTGGTCATAAAATGTGATCTGATCTTCATCTAAGTCACAACAATAGACAATTACAGTCTTCTTAAACTAATAGCACACAAAGAATTAAATGTTACCATGTTTTTATTGAACACACCATGTAAACATTTACAGTGCAGGTGGAAAAAGTATGTGAACCCTTGGATTTAATAACTGGTTGAACCTCCTTTGGCAGCAATAACTTCAGCCAAACGTTTCCTGTAGTTGCAGATCTGGTGTGAATTGCTTTCTTGAGGTCATGCCACAGCATCTCAATTGGGTTGAGGTCAGGACTCTGACTGGGCCACTCCAGAAGGTGTATTTTCTTCTGTTTAAGCCATTCTGTTGTTGATTTACTTCTATGCTTTGGGTCGTTGTCCTGTTGCAACACCCATCTTCTGTTGAGCTTCAGCTGGTGGACAGATGGCCTTAAGCTCTCCTGCAAAATGTCTTGATAAACTTGGGAATTCATTTTTCCTTCGATGATAGCAATCCGTCCAGGCCCTGACGCAGCAAAGCAGCCCTAAACCATGATGCCCTCACCACCATACTAAACAGTTAGGATGAGGTTTTGATGTTGGTGTGCTGTGCCTCTTTTTCTCCACACATAGTGTTGTGTGTTTCTTCCAAACAACTCAACTTTGGTTTCATCTGTCCACAGAATATTTTGCCAGTATTGCTGTGGAACATCTAGGTGCTCTTGTGCAAACTGTAAACGTGCAGCAATGTTTTTTTGGGACAGCAGTGGCTTCCTCTGCGGTATCCTCCCATGAAATCCGTTCTTGTTTAGTGTGTTACGTATCGTAGATTCACTAACAAGGATGTTAGCATATGCGAGAGACTTTTGTAAGTCTTTAGCTGACACTCTAGGATTCTTCTTTACCTCATTGAGCAGTCTGCGCTGTGCTCTTGCAGTCATCTTTACAGGACGGCCACTCCTAGGGAGAGTAGTAGCAGTGCTGAACTTTCTCCATTTATAGACAATTTGTCTTACCGTGGACTGATGAACAGCAAGGCTTTTGGAGATACTTTTATAACCCTTTCCAGCTTTATGCAAGTCAACAATTCTTAATTGTAGGTCTTCTGAGAGCTCTTTTGTGCGAGGCATCATTCACACCAGGCAATGCTTCTTGTGAAAAGCAAACTCCTAACTGGTGTGTGTTTTTTATAGGGCAGGGCAGCTGTAACCAACACCTCCAATCTCATCTCATTAATTGGACTCCAGTTGGCTGACACCTCACTCCAATTAGCTCTTGGAGATGTCATTAGTCTAGCGGTTCACATACTTTTTCCACCTGCACTGTGAATGATTACATGGTGTGTTCAATAAAAACATGGTAACATTTAATTCTTTGTGTGTTATTAGTTTAAGCAGGCTGTGATTGTCTATTGTTGTGACTTAGATGAAGATCAGATCACATTTTATTACCAATTTGTGCAGAAATCCATATCATTCCAAAGGGTTCACATACTTTTTCTTGTAACTGTATGTTTGTTTAACACTGGTAGACCCAACACGAACGGAGCAGGCAGACCCTCCAACACATAACAGGAGATAGATTCCTGATGAAAATCACCCACTTTTAAATGAATGTCATTCACTACCTGCAACAAGCATTTTTGGGTGAGAAGTGCTGAGTGAATTGCAAAAACAGAAATACTTTTCTTTAATGCATTAGTAGTAAACCCGTGAATGCGAACAAACTGTCCATCAATCAAGTTAACTCCTGTCGATAAATGCTTCAATTTTCACATTTTTGGACTCTAGCGCCGCCTCGGCAGACAGGAGAAAATGGGTACTACCAGTAAAAGCCAAAAGTAGGTTTTCTTGCTCCCCACCCACACCACCAATAGTTTGGGGATTCAACTTCTTTTTATTTTTGTTTACATCTTGATGCTGCAAGTATGGACAAATATTCACAAAATGTCCCTTGTTGCCACAACAAAAGCAGACTCCTTTCACATGACCCAAGCTTTTACCAGTAGTTCCAGAAGTAGCTCCTCCTAACTGCATGGGCTCATCACAAGGCACAACCACCAGTGTCTCTGCACCATAAGTGTCAAAGGAAACAGTACCCTTGTTGGACAGTACGTCCTGAAGGTGAGGACCCCTAGATCTCTCCCTCAGGCGTCTATCAAGACGTACAGCAAGGGACATAGCTGCTTCCAATGACTCAGGATTTTCATGAAAAGCCAACGCATCCTGCAGTCTCTCAGAGAGAGAATTGGCTACGGAGAGCAGGATCGTTCCACTCTATATCGGTAGCCCATCTCCTAAATTCAGAGCAATAGGTCTCCGCGGAACGTTCTCCCTGCCGCAAACCCAGCAACTTGGTCTCGATCTGAGAGATCCAATCCGGGTCGGCTCTGGATAATGTCACGGATGTAGTAGGGGAGAACACCAAAAGACAACAAGAAGGAGGAGGAAAGACACTAGGCCTCACCGCTAAGGAACCACGCTCCAGCTCTTCCAAGACCAAATTAAGCTATCCAGAGTAAGGAGTGATGGGTTAAGTCAGACTAAATAGGGAGAGGTAAAGGTCACATGATCTACACCTGAACAAGAGTTGTGGACATACCAGAAACACACAGACAAAGTGAAACCAAAAGAGGCTGTCAGATCACTCATTTGCAGTCAGTCTTTCAGACCTTCTAACATCTGTCACAGGTGTGACAGCTGAACATTGTAAATTCACTGTGCTTGGTATTGCATTCCAGGCCCATTCACTTGAATGGAACTAAACCGCAGATAGGCCATGTGACCAATGAACGTGACGGCACTGGCCAAGGAGGAGGACGGAGTGCTCAACACAGTGCTGTGGCCTCTTCAAACAGCTGATCAGCAAGGTGGTAAGTCATACTCTCCTCCACTGATCCGCAGACACTCCTATTTTGATGCTCATTGGGTTCCTGCTGGTCTCTCCTTCCTAGTGCCTTGGAACACATCATAAATTCTCACTGTCATTGGTGGAAGCAGTTTACTCCTGCAGCCAGGGACTGGTTAAGAGATCATTTCCTGAGTGTTGAGAAGCACCAAAAGGCAGAGACCAGTGGAAGCTTGGCTAGCACCTAAAAGAGAGCAACAGGGGATCAGTGGCGGTAAGTAGGACTTTTTTTATGCTACTTTTTTTTTTTTAAAGAAAAAAAAAGAGCGAGTGGTTAATGACTTTAAACTTTAGGTTCACTGCCAAAGCCATGAGAATTTACTGTAAAGGATAATAGCCAGCATGGGAGTAATCTTGGAAAACTGGAATCCATACAGAAATGTTGAAATGTTTCTCAAATTCTTGGCAAGAGCCTAAACTGACACCTTTAGCTTGCTATTTTCACCTTTCAGCAAAGTGCTCAGTCTTTAAATCAGTGGTCAGTTGCATCTACCAGATGTGGAAAAGAGGATTTGCTTTTTCATGTGTCTGAGAGATGGCTGAACGCACTTATAGTTTTAGTCTACTTAAAGGGGTTTTCCAGAAGTAGAATATTGATGAAATGGCACCATTGTGACAAAGCAACATGGAAAATGCGTAAGACCACGTGCCATTGATGTAAGACCTGAACATCGGCTATAAAGATGCGTGAAAGCGGACAGACATGCTATAGTGGAGCAGCTCATCACTAAAATGAACCAGGGGGCCTCTAGACATGCGTCTAAAACAACAGTTCAATAAACTCTACCATGTATGGGGCTCCAAGGCAGATGGATGGTCACTCCACCTCTTGCCAACAAAGTTGCATAGGCTTCAATTTTCATGACAGTATCATAATTTGACCTTCACAGCTGGTGGTGGCAGCATTATGGTCTGGGGAATGTTTTTGTGGCATTCTCTGGGCTCACTCATTCATGTGGAAGGCACCCTCAACAGATTTGGGTATGAATCTATCCTTGCAGATCATGTACACCCATATATGCTGATTGTCTTCCCTTTGGTGGATGGGATCTTCCAGAAAGACAATGCGACCTGTCACACGGTTAGAAATGTCTGACACTGGTTGGCAGAGCATAACCAAGACTTCCAAGTACTACCGTGGCCCCCTAATTCGCCATACTTGCACCCAGTAGAGCATATATAGGACCAGCCTGATCGTCATGTTTGCTCTATGAATTCTCTCCCACGCACCCTCCAACAACGGTTGGATGCACTTCAGTTAGCATGGGTCCAGAAACCTGTGACATGTGACAACCTACCAGGACCTTATCGAGTCACTCCCAGCTTGTCTACCTGCTGTCCATGCTGCACACGGTGGTTACTGTAGATATTAGCTGGTGGACATAATAATGTGACTCGATTGTGTAAAGCCTCTTTCACACGAGCGTGACGGATTAGGTCCGGATGCGTTCAGGGTGCATTTAAGGGAAACTCGCACCATTTTGCAAGCAAGTTCCGCTAGTTTTGTCTGCAATTGCATTCAGTTTTTTCCGCACAGGTGCAATGGGTTTTGATGCGTTTTTCACGCGCGTGATTAAAACTGAAGGCTTACAAACAACATCTCTTAGCAGCTGTCGGTAAAAAACACATTGCATCCACACTTGCTTCCGTTTTTCACTGAAGCCCCATTCACTTCTATGGGGCCAGGGCTGCGTTTTTTCACGCAACACAGAACTGATGCGTGAAAAAAAAAATGCTCATGTACACAGACACATTGAAATGAATGGGTCAGGATTCAGTGCGGGTGCTATGCGTTCAACTCATGCATCGCGCCCGCTTGGAAAACTCGCTCGTGTGAAAGGCGCCTAATTATGGTATGTAATGCTCCCACAATTTCCTTCTCCACTATCTAGAGATATACGGTAGCTATACAGTTCTATAAATTTAAAAGTATGAATCAATTAAGGAAAGGTGTTGGGGTTGCTTCATCTGCTTCACTATGAGATCACTATACCAGCATTGAGGGGAGGGGAAGGGAGCAGGGCAATTACTGAGCATGTTAGTCCACCTCTGAATGCAGGAGAAGGTGGACCAGAAGGATAAACAGCAGGGGGCGCTACCAGAGAGAAAAATTTAATGGACATAAAAAACATACAATATTATTATTGCACTAATACTTCATTTAAAATGCTTTGTCCATTGCTTAGTATTTCATGTGATAAACCCCCATGTGATAATGGAAACAAGGGGTTGCCTTGGCCAATCAATTTTTTTAACCTCTGCTATCCTCTGACACTACCATTCTGACACTTCAGGTGGGAGACCATGAAGCATCAAATTTGGAACAGTGGAGGATCAGTAAGGCATGTATGGCTATGTCTATTTTACACCACTGGGCACTGGAGCTGACATACTAGAGAGAGCATTGCACAAGAAGATAGGGGGAAGATCCTGTGTGTATTAGCAGTGTCATTACACAGCTGGGACATGTAGTTCTACACTTACAAGTTGCTGTTGATTCTCCCAGCACTCAGTGCAGCTCTTGTATCCACTCCCTCAGCAGTGTCATTATACAGCTTGGACTTGTAGTCCTACACATACAACATGCTGCTGAGTCTCCCAGCAGGCAGACATGTCACTCAGGGCAGCTCTTGTATTCACTCCCTCAGCAGTGTCATTATACAGCTTGGACTTGTAGTCCTACATATACAACATGCTGCAGAGTCTCCCAGCAGGCAGACATGTCACTCAGGGCAGCTCTTGTAGTCACTCCCTTAGCAGTGTCATTATACAGCTTGGACTTGTAGTCCTACACATACAACATGCTGCACAGTCTTCCAGCAGGCAGACATGTCACTCAGGCCAGCTCTTGTAGTCACTCCCTTAGCAGTGTCATTATACAGCTTGGACTTGTAGTCCTACATATACAACATGCTGCAGAGTCTCCCAGCAGGCAGACATGTCACTCAGGGCAGCTCTTGTATTCGCTCCCTTAGCAGAGCAGGGGGAGGGGTAGACATGTCACTCAGGGCAGCTCTTGTAGTGACTCCATTAGCAGTGCAGGGGGAGGGGCAGAGATTGTTTTTATTGCATGTAAACAAAGGGCCAGAAAAGAACCAGGGAAATAAGGAAATATATATATTTTTTTTTTCATAAAACTTGCTTAGCTCAGTTATATATCAGATTTTCAGTGCTATATTATTTTTTTTTCATAACTCGGACAACCCCTTTAAGTAACCATTTGGGTCAAGTGTTGTATGAGAGGTAGGTGAAGGAGGATGTTGCCTTGGGCACCATTGATGGAGTCATAATTTATGTAATAAAAAAAATGCTATGTTTTTTCTTGAACATTTTTACCAAGTCAGAGTATAAATTAACCACTAAACGCCCAGCATCGTACATGTACGGCGCAACCAGACATGACTTAATGCCCAGTGCCGTATATATGTATGGAGCAAAGTCCGCTGGGCTCTGGGGAAAGATCGGGGGGAGTCGCAGCACCATGCCTGCTCTTACCTGCAGGCAGGTATGCTGCACCACCCCCCTGCAGCAGGAAGCTGTCAGAGGCATCGGGGAGGGTCGGTAGGAGGTCAGGGGGAGGTAGCAGGTGCTGAACAAGTCAGCACCGGTCACCTCCGAGGTGAGGCAGGGGACACCAGTGTTTTGGGTCCCCTGCCAGTGCTGCAGAACTTCCCTGCATATAGCCATTCTAGCTGGTTACTGTATGCAGAGAGGTTCTGTGCTTCTCTGTGTGCTGCTTGTTGGCTTGCTGGGACTTGTGGTGCACACCACAGCGATTTAAGTTGTAGTTAGAAAAAATAGTTGTAGTTAGGCTACATGCACACAACCGTGCTTTTTTTTGCGGTCCGCAAACCGCGGATCTGCAAAAAACAGAAGCCGCCCGTGTGCCTTCTGCAATTTGCTCATTGTAGACATGCCTATTCTTGTCTGCAAAATGGACAAGAATAGGACATGCAAAATATTTTTTGCGGGGCCACGGAACGGTGCAACGGATGCGAACAGCACACGGAATGCTGTCCGCATCTTTTGCTGCCCCATTGAAGTGAATGGGTCTGCATCCGAGCCGCAAAAATGGCGGCTCGGATGCGGACCAAAACAACGGTCGTGTGCATGAGGCCTTAGATATTTAGCTATATGCACACGACCATATTTGTTTTGCGGTCCGCAAATTGCAGATCCGCAAAAAAAAAACTGATGCCATCCATATTTTTTGCGGATCCATTGTAACAATGCCTAAAACGGACAAGAATAGGACATATTTTTTTTTTTTTTGCGGGGCTACGGAACGGACATACTGATGCGGACAGCACACTGTGTGCGCTGTCCGCATTTTTTGCGGACCCATTGACATAAATGGGTCCGCATCCTATCCGCAAAAAAAACGGAACAGACACGGAAACGAACAAAGTTAGTATGCATGTAGCCATATATATATACATTTCTGTTAGGCTACATGCACACAAACATATTTTGTTTCCGTGTCCGTTCCGTTTTTTTTTGCTGATAGGATGCGGACCCATTCATTTCAATAGGTCCGCAAAATATGCGGACAGAACACCGTGTGCTGTCCGCATCAGTATGTCTGTTCCGTAGCACTTGTCCTATTCTTGTCCGTTTTAGGCATTCTTACAATGGATCAGCAAAAAAAAAAAAATGGATGGCATATGGACCACAAAACACATACGGTGTTGTGCATGTAATCTTAGGCCTCTTTCACACGAATGCGTGCGCTCCGTGGCCGTATTGCGGACCGCATAAAGTGAATGGGTCGCGATCCACTGTAGCTGCCCCACGGTTGGTGTTCGTGCACGGCCATAGGGCGCACATGTTCGCAACCACTGAGCACCAATCAGTAGTGTACATAACTGATTGTGTCTGCTCAGTTTGCACTGCAATTTTTTTTTTTTTTGCAGAAAATACTTTTTTTGTGCAGAAAATACTTATTTAAAAATACTTTAATTTCAAATTTATTACAAGCCCCTTCACGTGTGAAAACACTACATACACACCCCTGACACTAAATAAAGGTTCCCTTACGTCCTACCAGCAGCACAGATGGGGTTAACTACCCCTGTGGACTGGTAGGACCGGCGGAATTTTTAATGAGCCCAAGAACCAATAAACGATCTTCAGCTCCCTGAAAGGGAGGAGATCACCCCCCAGCCCACCGTGTTTTTTTCTGTACTTTGGACAGGTGGACTGGCGGATCGCTCCCCTTCTGGGAGCTGAAGAGTGCTTTAGGGGCTCTTTTTTTCCATTCTTAGGACATTGCCCTTTTATTTGCCTTTATTGCCTTTATTTTAGGCGTTATTGTGGATACAGGTTACCGTCGGGGGAGGGGTGTTCTCCCCCTCTCTTTTTCCGCTTGATTCGGCGTCTTACGGTGTCTCCTCCTCTCCTGGCCGACAGGTGTGCGGCACCATGGGCGCCGCCATCTTCCGGAAGTGACGCGCACTAGGTGCGCTACGTCACTTCCGTTTTTCTCGTCCGATGCGGTGGGGTTTAGTATAAAGCTCACCGCTCGTTTTTGCTCTCCTCATAAACATCCTAAAGGTTCAGGATACCCTGGGGAGACACATAGGGTCAATTTGAGCCTGATATAGGCCTATTACTTCTCTGGGCTGGTTTCGAGTGAGGCCCTGCCCTGCGGGGCTAGATTCCCTGTGCTCCCTGTCCGGTCAAACTCGGAATTCCCTCAGATGGTGGTTCCATCTGCCAGCAGGGAAGTCTATGACCCAACCAGCTTGGGTCATATTGACTACAGACGCGTCCCTTGTAGGCTGGGGCGCTCACCTGGACGGATCCCCAGTACAGGGATCTTGGTCTCCTCTGGAGCGGCATCTTTCTTCCAATCTTCACGAGATGCGAGCTATCCGGCTAGCCCTCCTTCACTTCGCCCCTCAGATTCAGGGCAAGGCAGTGAAAGTCCAGTCTGACAATATGACTGCGGTTCTCTATATAAACAAGCATGGAGGCACAAGATCATTGCCCCTTCTTTCAGAGATCGGGGTAATTCTTCGGTGGGCAGAGACGAACCTTTCCCATCTATCTGCCACTCATATTCGAGGCTCCCTCAATATGATAGCGGACCGCTTAAGTCGAGGATTACCGACCATGGAGTGGTCTCTGCATCCGGAGATCTTCAGGCAGTTAGTTCACAGATGGGGTATGCCAGAGGTAGATCTCATGGCAACCAGGTTCCACGCCAAGGTGCTGAGGTTCTGTTCCCTGTACAGGGAAGACAACCCCCTGGCGATAGATGCTCTGTCGATACCGTGGAGGTTCAGGCTGGCTTACATCTTCCCTCCGTTTTCCATGATACCGAGGGTATTGATGAAAATCCGTCAGGATCAGGCCTCGGTAATAGCCATCATACCGTTCTGGCCCAGGAGATCCTGGTTTACCCAGCTCATTCAGATGAGTCGGGGACAATACTGGAGACTCCCCCCCGGAGCAGACCCTGGTGTCGTGGGACGCTCACCTCTGCCCAGATCTTTACAGGTTCAACCTGACAGCCTGGAGGTTGATCAGTCCCTTCCCAACATAGAAGGGCTTTCCGAGTCGGTCCTGAGAACTTTGTCGCATTCCCGAGCAGAGTCTACGAAGAAGGCCTACTCCAGGATCATGAGAATCTTCATGTCATGGTGTGATTCCAAACAGGTGGCGTCTGCAGATCCGCCCCTTCCTGCGATATTACAATTCCTTCAAGATGGGTTAGATAAAGGTCTTTCTCCAGCTACCTTGAAGGTACAGATTTTTGCCATCTCGGCCTGTCTCAACAGGCCGCATTCTCGGGACCCACTCAGTAAACGCTTCCTGAAGGGAGTTGAAAGACTAAAGCCTACTATACTGAAACCCATTCCCCAGTGGGATCTTTCACTAGTGCTCAGGGGGCTAGCATCTCCCCCCTTCAAGCCTTTGGAGGAGGTGGAATTCAGATTTCTGACTTTAAAGATGGTTTTTCTTCTGGCTGTAGCTTCAGCCAAAAGGATTTCTGAATTGCAGGCTTTCTCTGCAATTCACCCCTATATTATCTTCCTACAGGACAGAGTACTCCTGAAGTTCTTACCCTACTTCATGCCTAAGGTGCCTACCTTCCAAAATATCAACCAGGAAATCTTCTTACCAGTTTTGTTTTCAGCCTCCTCCTCTGATACTCCATCAAGAGACCCGCTGGATATTTCAAGGTGCCTCCAGGTCTATGTGGATAGATCCAGAGAATTCACGATAGATGAAAATCTCCTTATCCTGTTTGCCGGTAAGTCTAAAGGCCATAAAGCGTCTAAAGCTACTATTAGTCGCTGGATTAAGGAAGCCATCAGGGAGGCCTTCGTCTCCCAATCCCTAGATCCTCCGGCGTTTGTGAGAGCCCATTCTACTAGGGCTGTCTCCACCTCTGTTGCGGAGAGAAGACTTCTCCCCTTAGAGTTGATCTGTAAGGCGGCTTCCTGGAGTTCTGAGTCAACCTTCATCTCCCATTATAGGATAGATGCTAGGATGGCAGAGTTTTCGGCCTTTGGGCAGACAGTTCTTAGTTCTGCCAGGCATGAGGACCCTCCCTAGGGGATTCTTCTTGCTATCTCCCCATCTGTGCTGCTGGTAGGACGTAAGGGAATCGTTAATTTCGAATGATAATTTGTTTTCCCTTAGTCCTAATAGCAGCACACAAATATCCCACCCTAATTACATTATGCTTGTTAAAAACACGGTGGGCTGGGGGGTGATCTCCTCCCTTTCAGGGAGCTGAAGATCGTTTATTGGTTCTTGGGCTCATTAAAAATTCCTACCAGTCCACAGGGGCAGTTAACCCCATCTGTGCTGCTGTTAGGACTAAGGGAAAACAAATTATCGTTAGAAATTAACGATTTACACGTTTCACTTATCACACCCTAATAAAAAAAAAATGGCACATCCATCCCAAAGTGTATACTCAGCTGAAGAGGCATACGCCATGCTTGCCTCTGATACTGAGTCTACCAGTGAGGGAGAAGCGGATGCCACTTTCCTCTACCCCCTCATCATCATCTGCTGATGAGAAACTCTCTAGAAGGCACCCCAGGGTAGCAGAGGAGGCAGCCCCTCAGAGTGAACCCTTATGGATCCCACCCCCTGACGGTTATCAGCCGCAAATTCCAGAGTTTGTGGGAAACTCTGAAATTCAAATTGACTGCACAGGCTTCACAGAAACTGATTTTTTCGAAATCTTTTTCTCAGAAGATTTAATAAATTTATATGCCCAGCAATTTATTTCTAGATCCCTACTTCGCCATACAGTGGGGCAAAAAAGTATTTAGTCAGCCACCAATTGAGCAAGTTCTCCCACTTAAAAAGATGAGAGAGGCCTGTAGTTTTCATCATAGGTATACCTAACTATGAGAGACATAATGAGAAAAAAAAAATATGAAAATCAACATTGTCTGATTTTTTAAGAATGTATTTGCAAATTATGGTGGAAAATAAGTATTTGGTCAAAAACTAAAGTTCATCTCAATACTTTGTTATATACCCTTTGTTGGCAATAACAGAGGTCAAACATTTTCTGTAAGTCTTCACAAGGTTTTCACACACTGTTGCTGGTATTTTGGCCCATTCCTCCATGCAGATCTCATCTAGAGCAGTGATGTTTTGGGGCTGTCGCTGGGCAACACGGACTTTCAACTCCCTCCAAAGGTTTTCTATGGGGTTGAGATCTGGAGACTGGCTAGGCCACTCCAGGACCTTGAAATGCTTCTTACGAAGCCACTCCTTCGTTGCCCAGGCGGTGTTTGGGATCATTGTCATGCTGAAAGACCCAGCCACATTTCATCTTCAATGCCCTTGCTGATGGAAGAAGGTTTTCACAGAAAATCTCACGATACATGGCCCCATTCATTCTTTCCTTTAGGCCTCATGCACACGACAGTATTATTTTTTTTTTCACGGTCCGCAAAACGGGGTTTTGTTGTTCCGTGATCCGTGTCTGTTTTTTCGTGTGTCTTCCGTGATTTTTGCAGGAAGGAAAGTAAAAAAAGTAAAAAAAAAAGTCGTTTTGGTGTCCGCCTGGCCGTGCGGAGCCAAACGGATCCGTCCTGACTTACAATGCAAGTCAATGGGGACGGATCCGTTTGACGTTGACACAATATGGTGCAATTGCAAACGGATCCGTCCCCCATTGACTTTCAATGTAAAGTCAGGAGTCCCTATCTGAGTTTTCTCCAATCTGATGGTATATTTTAACTTGAAGCGTCCCCATCACCATGGGAACGCCTCTATGTTAGAATATACCATCGGATTTGAGTTACATCGTGAAAACTCAGATCCGACGGTATATTCTAACACAGAGGCGTTCCCATGGTGATGGGGACGCTTCAAGTTAGAATATACTAAGAACTGTGGACATGACTGCCCCCTGCTGCCTGGCAGCATCCGATCTCTTACAGGGGGCTGTGATCCGCACAATTAACCCCTCAGGTGCTGCACCTGAGGGGTTAATTGTGCATATCATAGCCCCCTGTAAGAGATCAGGTGCAGACCCCCCTCCCTCCCCAGTTTTTAATTCATTGGTGGCCAGTGCGGCCCCCCTCCCTCCCCAGTATTACATTTATTGGTGGCCAGTGCGGCCCCCCTCCCTCCCTCCCCTGTATTAAATTCATTGGTGGCCAGTGCGGCCCCCCCGGCCCCCCCTCCCTCCCCTGTATTAAGTTCATTGGTGGCCAGTGCGGCCTCCCCTCTCCCCCCCCCCCCCGATCATTGGTGGCAGTGGAGAGTTCCGATCGGAGTACCAGTTTAATCGCTGGGGCTCCGATCGGTAACCATGGCAACCAGGACGCTACTGCACCAGAACTGCCATGGTTACTTTGCAATTTTAAAAGCATTATACTCACCTGCGCTGTCTGTGACCGGCCGGGCTCTCCTCCTACTGGTAAATGAAAGGTCTGTGCGGCACATTGCTTATAGCAATGGGGGGGGGGGCCGCACTGGCCACCAATGAATTTAATACAGAGGAGGGGTGTCTGGGGGGGCCACACTGCCACCAATGAATTTAATACAGGGGAGGGAGGGAGGGGGGGCTGCACTGGCCACCAATGAATTTAATACAGAGGAGGGGGGGCCGCACTGCCACCAATGAATTTAATACAGGGGAGGGAGGGGGGGGCCGGGGGGCCGGGGGGGCCGCACTGGCCACCAGTGAATTTAATACAGGGGAGGGGGAGCCGGGGGGGGGGGCGCACTGGCCACCAATTAATTTATTACAGGGGAGGGAGGGAGGGGGGGCCGCACTGGCCACCAATGAATTAAAAACTGGGGAGGGAGGGGGGTCTGCTCCTGCTGCCTGGCAGCACCTGATCTCTTACAGGGGGCTATGATACGCACAATTAACCCCTCAGGTGCGGCACCTGAGGGGTTAATTGTGCGGTTCACAGCCCCCTGCAAGAGATCGGGTGCCGCCAGGCAGCAGGGGGCAGTCATGTACACAGTTCTTAGTATATTCTAACTTGAAGTGTCCCCATCACTATGTGAACGCCTCTGTGTTAGAATATACTGTCGGATCTGAGTTTTCACGAAGTGAAAACTCAGCTCTGAAAAAGCTGTATGCAGACGGATCTGCAGATCTGTCTGTGCTAAAGTAGGCTACGGACACGGATCACGGACGCGGATGGCAATCTTGTGTGCCTCTGTGTTTTTTCACGGGCCCATTGACTTGAATGAGTCCGTGAACCGTTGTCCGTCAAAAAATTATGACAGATGATATTTTTGGGACGGACAGGAAACACGGATCACAGACGCGGATGACAAACGGTGCATTTTCCGAGTTTTCAACGGACCCATTGAAAGTCAATGGGTCCGCAGAAAATCACGGAAAACGGAACAACGGACACGGATGCACACAACGGTCGTGTGCATGAGGCCTAACACAGATCAGTCGTCCTGGTTCCTTTGCAGAAAAAAAGCCCCAAAGCATGATGTTTCCACCCCCATGCTTTACAGTAGGTATGGTGTTCTTTGGATGCAACTCAGCATTCTTTCTCGTCCAAACACGACGAGTTGAGTTTAAAAGTTCTACTTTGGTTTCATCTGGCCATATGACATTCTCCCAATCCTCTTCTGGATCATCCAAATGCTCTCTAGCAAACTTCAGACGGGCCCGGACATGTACTGGCTTAAGCAGGGGGACACGTCTTGCACTGCAGGATTTGAGTCCCGGGTGGCGTAGTGTATTACTGATGGTATCCTTTGTTACTTTGGGCCCAGCTATCTGCAGGTCATTCACTAGGTCCCCCCGTGTGGTTCTGGGATATTTGCTCACCGTTCTTGTGATCATTTTGACCCCCTCTGGGTGAGATCTTGCGTGGAACCCCAGATGGAGGGAGATTATCAGTGGTCTTGTATGTCTTCCATTTTCTAATAATTGCTCCCACAGTTGATTTCTTCACACCAAGGTGCTTGCCTATTGCAGATTCAGTCTTCCCAGCCTGGTGCAGGTCTTCAATTTTGTTTCTGGTGTCCTTCAACAGCTCTTTGGTCTTGGACATAGTGGAGTTTGGAGTGTGACTGTTTGAGGTTGTGGAAAGGTGTCTTTTATACTGATAACAAGTTCAAACAGGTGCCATTAATACAAGTAATGAGTGGAGGACAGAGGAGCCTCTTAAAGAAGAAGTTACAGGTCTGTGAGAGCCAGAAATCTTGCTTGTTTGTAGGTGATCAAATACTTATTTTACCAAGGAATTTACCAATTAATTCATTAGAAATCCTACAATGTGATTTCCTGTATTCTTTCCCCCCATTCTGTCTCTCATAGTTGAAGTGTACCTATGATGAAAATTACAGGCCTCTCTCATCTTTTTAAGTGGGAGAACTTGCACAATTGGTGGCTGACTAAATACTTTTTTGACCCACTGTATGCTAGACCCCTAGGTTCGACCCCAGTAAGTGCAGCAGAGATGATGACATTTTGGGGACTCGTGCTGCATGTGGGTGTTGTAAAAAAAACAACCATTAGGCAATATTGGAGTTCGGACATTTTCTACCAGACTCCAATTTACAGTCAGACCATGACCCGGAATCGATTTGATTCAATTTGGAAATTACTACACTACAATGACAAAGCCCAGTGCCCACCCCAGAACGACCCAACATTTGATCGTCTGTTCAAAATTAGGCCTGTCATTGACCACTTCAGCACCAAGTTTGCTGAGGTGTACAACCCTGATAAAATTGTATGTATAGATGAGTCCCTATTACTGTTCAAAGGGAGGATTAGATTCCGCCAGTACCTGCCTAGTAAATGGGCAAGGTATGGCATAAAAATATACAAACTTTGTGAGAGTAGATCCGGGTACACCCAACAATTCTGTTTGTGGAGGGAGAGATTCCCGGATAGAACCCCCAGAATGCGCCCCCATACTAGGAGTTAGTGGGAAGATTGTGTGGGAGTTACTGCACCCACTGCTGGATAAGGGTGACCACCTCTATGTGGATAACTATTATACCAGCATACCCCTATTCAGGTCCCTAACTGCCAGAGGTACTGTGGCTTGCGGCACAGTGCCCAAAAATCTGAGAGGCCTCCCTAGATCCCTGGTAGGGCAACCACTGAGAATGGGTGAAAGTAGGGCTCTCCTCCATGATAACATGCTGGTGGTTATGTACAAGGACAAGAGGGACGTCTTTGTACTTATCAACATTCACACTAACACCAGCTCCCCTGCCCCTGTACGTGGTACCACAACCACTAACCCCAAACCAGTTTGCATCCTGGACTACAACAGGCACATGGGACGGGTGGATCTTGCAGATCAACTTATGAAGCCCTACAGTACCACACGAAAAACAAAAGTGTGGTACAAAAAGCTGGCCGTACAAATTGTACAGATGGCAATGTGCAATGTATACATGCTATTTAATTCCGCATGCCACAGAGGAACTTTCTTTCAGTTCCAAAAGGTGGTAATCAAGGCCCTTATTTTTGAAACCCAGGCCGGGGATGGTCCCAGTACTTCAGGAAGTCACAGTGCCGTGTGGTACCAGGGCAACATTTTCCAGGTCAAGTCCCCCAGACAGCAAGGAAGGGAAGGATTTTAAAAAGCAGGGTCCAAGGTGTGTTCCAAAAGGGGGATAAGGAAAGACACCATTTACCACTGCGAAACCTGCCCTGAAAAACCTGGCCTGTGCATGCAGGATTGTTTCAGAATCTATCACACATCCATGGAGTATTAATTTAATTTTATCCTTTATGCTCCCTGTAATATTTCTCTGATTTAGTCCACCTCGCTTGCATATCCACTTTCCAGCAACCACTACATATTTTTTTCTGTGAGACAGCCGTGCCCTTTCCACCCCTTAAAATGTTCGCACAGGGGTGCACTTTGCAAAAAGGGGTCACTTCTTTTTTTTATTTTTTTCTGGGGACCCCCAATTTTTTTTATGCGACATGGCATTTAGGCATGTCTGTTTATTCAGGCCTACAAAAACCCTATATTGCACTTTGCCTCTAGAGCCCTTCTGTGAGGCTACAAGCACATATGGGGGTGTTTGCAAAAAGGGGAGAAAATGGGGAACATATACTGGGGTGCATTTTCTCCTTTAAACCCTTGTGAAAGTGAAAAATGGGAGTCTGCTAGTAAATTTTCATTTTTACAAATGTGTTCTTTGAAATCCTTTATCTAGTATTTCTGCCTTCTGTGAGACACCTGTTTGCTGAAAAGTACCCTTTCCACCACTTAAAATGTTCATATGGGGGTACTCTTTCCGAATTGGGGTCACTTCTTGGGGTTTCTCATTTCTGGGGACCTCAGGAATGTATTTAATGCGACATGGCACATAAATAACATGTCTGCCAATTCAGGTCAGCAAATCCATATTTTGCTGTTTGACTCTAGAGCCCTGCCATGCGCCCATACATCACAAATCGGGTGTTGGCATATTTAGGGGGGAAATGGTGAACAAAATGTGGCGTGAATTTTTTCTGGAAAAATTTCATTTTCATAGCCAAGCGTTTCCTAATTCTCTGAAACGCCCCCTGGGGTCAACGTGCTCACTACACACTTTTAAATATTCCTTGAGGGTATTTAGTTTCTGGAATGGGGTCACTTTTTGGGGGGTTTCCACTCTAGGGCCACCTTAGGGTGTCTTCACAGGCGACATAACGCCCAATTACCATTCCAGCTAAATCCGCTTTCCTAATGCCATATGGTGCTCCTTCCACTCTGAAGCCTGCTGTGAGCCTATACATCAGTTTTTGAGCACATATGGGATGTTGTCGCATTCAGGGGAATATGGGAAACAAAATGTGGGGTGCATTTTGTCCTGTTATCCCTTATGAAAGTGAAAAATTTGGGTGTAAAGCAACTTTTTCGGGAAAAAAAAAATTTCATTTTTATAGCCAAGCATTTCATAATTCTGTGAAACGCCTGATGGATCAAAGTGCTCACTACACACCTTGAAATATTACTTGAGGGGTGTAGTTTCTGGAATGGGGTCACATTTGGGGGTTTCCACTGAAGGGCCACCTCAGGGTGTCTTCACATGCGACATAGCTTCCAACTACCATTCCAGCTAAATCCGCTTTCCTAATGCCATAAGGTGCTACTTCCACTCTGAAACCTGCTATGCTCCCATACATCAGTTTTCTAGCACATATTGGGTGTTATCGTATTCGGGGGGGGGGGGGGGGGAATGAGGAACAAAATGTGGGGTGCATTTTGTCCTGTTACCCCTTGTGAAAGTGAAAAATGGTGGTGTAAAGCAACTTTTTCTGGAAAAAATGGAAATTTTTCATTTTTACAGCCAAGCATTTCCTAATTCTGTGAATTGCCCGATGGGTTAAAGGCTTCTGTCACCCCACTAAAGTGATTATTTTTTTTTGGGCTAGTGAAATTAGTTATATTGCGATATATGACAATATAATTGTGTTACTTACTTTGATCCAGCAGTTTCTGCAAAAAATGAAGTTTTATAATATGTAAATTCGGTCTCTACCAGCAAGTAGGGCGGCTACTTGCTGGTAGCTGCTGCAGAAATCCGCCCCCTCGTCGTGTTGATTGACAGGGCCAGCCGGGATCTCCTCCTCCGGCCAGCCCTGTCGGCATTTCAAAAATCGCGCGCCTGTGTTGATTCGGCGCAGGCGCTCTGAGATGAGGAGGCTCGTCTCCTCAGCACTCCCTCAGTGCGCCTGCGCCGATGACATCTTCTATTTCGGTGATGTCATCGGCGCAGGCGCACTGAGGGAGTTCTGAGGAGACAAGCCTCCTCATCTCAGAGCGCCTGCGCCGAATCAACACAGGCGCGCGATTTTTGAAATGCCGACAGGGCTGGCCGGAGGAGGAGATCCCGGCTGGCCCTGTCAATCAACACGACGAGGGGGCGGATTTCTGCAGCAGCTACCAGCAAGTAGCCGCCCTACTTGCTGGTAGAGACCGAATTTACATATTATAAAACTTCGTTTTTTGCAGAAACTGCTGGATCAAAGTAAGTAACACAATTATATTGTCATATATCGCAATATAACTAATTTCACTAGCCCAAAAAAAAAAATAGCACTTTAGTGGGGTGACAGAAGCCCTTTAAATTGCTCACTACACACCTTGAAATATTCCTTGAGGGGTGCAGTTTCTGGAATGGGGTCACTTTTTGGGGATTTCCACACTAGGAGTACCTCAGGGTGTGTTCAATTGCAAGATGGCGCCTGTCAATTATTCTGGTGAAATCTGCCTTCCAGAAACCATTTGGTGCTCCTTTCCTTCTGACCCCTGTGGTATGTCTATATAGCCAGGGCCGTTTGAAGGAATTTGGGGGCCCCAAGCAAAATAGACATGGAGGCCCCCCCCCCCCCCCTCCCTCCCGCTGACAGCCGCTAGCGACCTTTCTCTCTGGCAGGGCGACCTGTCAATCAGGTGACGTCACAATACGCCTGTTGTAACTGTAAACACAGCGCTCCTGTCCGTGCCCCGGTCAGTCCCTCATCCCTTCACCTACCGTTCCCTCCGGGCTCTGTTTCCCCTGCACACGCCGGGCCACCTACCTGCAGTGCAGACCTCATCCCTCTAGAACCCATCAATACAAGACAATTCATTGAGAAGCGCCGGGCAGGTGACGTCATGTCCCCAGTAGCAGCGCATCGTCCAAGGGGCTTGCGAGCTGGGGGAAGACAAGTGGATATTAACCCCTTCGCTGCCGGCAGAGATGAAGGGGGGGGGGGGGGTTGCCCGTTAAACCGGCTGCAACAGCACCTATTATAAAAGGTGCCGTTCCCCGGAGACTGGGATGCAGAGCACAGGCTCCGCTCTCAGCCCGTGCACACAGCAGACTGCGGCAGCTTAGCTCAGGCAGTGCCCGGCGTTATGTACACAGTAATAACAGAGCAGAGAGTGGCGGCGGGATGACACTTACTGGGGGGAAGCCCAATGATAGGGAGCCGGCTGTCCAATGGTAACATCCAGTGCCCCGAGTCTGTCCTCTCTCTCCGGGCAGACGCACCTCGCCGCCGGCCGCCGTGGTAACTATAGAGCGCTCAGGCGGCTGCAGCCTTAAAGGAAGCAAAACAAGCACCGGGGCTTGGGGCCCCAAGCAATTGCTTGTTTTGCCTGTCTGTTAGCGACAGGCCTGTATATAGCCGTATACAAGCACATATGGGGTATTGCTGTAATCAGGAGAAAATGGGCATTAAATTGAGGGGTACATTTTCTCCAGTTCCCCCTTGTGAAAGTGAAAAATTTGGGCCTAAAGTTCATTTTTCTGGAAAACAAATTATTTTTCATTTTCACAGCCAATTCCATGAATCACTGTTGAGCACAAAGTTCTCAATACACATCTTTAAATATACCTTGAGGGGTGTACTTTCCAGAATGGGGTCACTTTTTGGGGGTTTCCAGGGTGTCTTTATATGCGACAGCTCCCAATTACCATTCCAGCTACATCTGCTCTATGGTGCTCCTTCCACTCTGAAGCCTGCTGTGAGCCCATACATCAGTTTTTGAGCACATATGGGATGGGGGAAATGGTATATATATATACAGTTTATGTGCCATGGCAGGGTTATTGAAAGGAAATAAATTATACAACTTAGGCTACTTTCACACTTGCGCTTGATCGGATCCGTTCTGAACGGATCCGATCATATTAATGCAGACGGAGGCCCCGTTCAGTATGGATCCGTCTGCATTAATAACTTAGAAAAAATTCTAAGTGTGAAAGCAGCCTGAGCGGATCCGTTCAGACTTTCAATGTAAAGTCAATGGGGGACGGATCCGCTTGAAGATTGAGGCACAGGGTGACATCTTCAAGCGGATCCGTTCCCATTGACTTACATTGTAAGTCTGAACGGATCCGCACGCCTCCGCACGGCCAGGCGGACAGCCTGAACGCTGCAAGCAGCGTTCAGCTGTCCGCCTGTCCGTGCGGAGGCGAGCGGAGCGGAGGCTGAACGCCGCCAGACTGATGCAGTCTGAGCGGATCCGCGTCCATTCAGACTGCATCAGGGCTGGACGGAGGCGTTTGGGTCCGCTCGTGAGCTCCTTCAAACGGAGCTCACGAACGGACCCATGAACGCGTGTGAAAGTAGCCTAAAAGGGGCTGGATAGAACACTTGTCAGTCTGGGCCTGGGAAAGCTGTCCAGTCACTGTGTGGGCAGGTTTAGGAAGACTTTCACGGTCTTCACGATCTCCTCCAGGAAACCTGTCAGGATCTACTCACCTTTTTATTCAGAAATCCACCTCTCTCATATCCTGCTCTTAGAATGGACAGGCCAACGTTACAAATTCCACCACAGATATTATCCTTTACTATTCTATGTATTGTATTCATCCTCCTTACAGCCGCTTAGCCTAAATTCAAAATCTCTACAGTAACTGTCTTCTATCCATCATTTATATCTTCTTGTGTAGCAAAAAGTGCCTTTGGACCCCCACACATTCCATGACAAAGAGCAAGTGCCTCCTCTGCATCTCTATAGCTATATTCTTGATCCTCCCAACCACATTTGGAACCAGCAGTGATCTTCTATACCTATATATCTGTCATCATGGATGGAGCCTTCCTGCAATATTAATACTGTATACAAATTCGTTATCCATAAGAAAAACTTGGTATGGGTCCAGTGATTGGAATTTGTCTAATACGCATTGTGAATATGCTGACGTGCATGAGACCAGTGTATGGGGCCAATATTATATCTACAATACTGTGAACTTTCCTGCAGTCCTTTACATTAACAAAAAGCTGCTAGATTGTACCGAAAGCCACAGCAAAGAGCCAAAGTACATTACAGTGGATAACACGGTCATACAAGTGTGTGTGCGAGATAACCTTATGTCTGGACTAACATTGCCCTCAGCACAGAGCCTGTGGGGTTGACCCATCATCATGGCCTCCTTTAGCACTACATACAGACTCTCTGTTCTCCAGACGGCTCCGCTAGATCACATGAATGAGTCACTCGCTTTTTAAGTTGATGATTTCATTTTTAACTGACGTAATTCTCAACTGGTCTGCCAGCTGTTCCAAATTACCTAGCAGATCTATAAGGCTCCACATTTACTCTCAGGCTGGGTTTCCATGTGGAAGATTTTGATGCAGTTTCAAAAGTCAAAGCTTGAGTGGATCATACATTTAGTGCACTTATATAGGAAAGGTCGAGTCTGCTCCTCTTTTTGAATCTTTGGATTCAAAAACTAGAGTGAAAAACCTGAACGTAGAAGAAACAGCCTACAAAGCGTTGTTTCAACCCATTCAGGAATCTTGCTGCTTCAACATGCTCAGCCACACTTGCATTTATGAACAATATGTACAGTTATTATTGTACTATATTTTTATAGTTTGGATCCATGTCAGTGGAACACTCCAGGAAAAACTGATATACTGTGTTACCTAGTGCGCTGCCTGAGGGGCCTATGCATGACTCAGGGATTCAAAGAATACCAAAGACAGAAGTCATGCACCACCCCCTCAAGCCCTGCACTAGGCATATGCGTTTTAAATGGAGTGTTTCTTTCATGTTAATATTCACAAATCTTTCAAAAATTACTCATTCCCCTACCTGCTAAACTTTCTCATTATCCCTAATAGACTGTAAGCTTTTGTGCAATACGTATTGTCAAGGTGTTTCTATTTTCCTTGCTATAGTAGAATGTCTTTATGTGCTTCTTAGGGCTCATGCCGTTGTTCAGCCATGCCTGTATTGCGGCTGTGTGCACCCCACATCATGGATGCGGATCCATTCATTTGAATGGGTCAGCAATCCAGGAGGTCGGTGCGGAATAGAGGCATGGAACCCCACGGTGCGTGGGGATCATGGACCCATTCAAGTGAATTGATCTGGATAATGTCGTGCATTGAGAACCACAATTTGCAGCCTCTAATGCACGGAGCGGCCATGTGAATGAGCCCTTAGAAATTTAATACCTGTAAAATGTTTGATTTCATTAAATTTGGAAAAACAATAAAAATAATTGTTTCTACCAGCGGTTATAAGAAGAATTTAAATTACAGGGCCATATTCCGTACATATGGATTGATCTCTTAGCACCTACAGCAGGGATCAGCAACCTTCAGCTGCTGTAAAACTCCCACAGAAGTGAATGAAGAATTCTGGGAGTTGTAGTTTCAGAACATCTGGAGTGCCGGAGGTTGCAGATGCTTGCCCTACAGCATAACTGACATTGGATTTTTAAATCGCAATGCGTTAGTATATAATAGGCTAATTGTATCTACATTTTCAGACTTTTCTGTGTTATTCATGACCAGGCTGTTTTTACTTACAGTAGTATATACCGCATTTTTCGGACAATAAGACGCACCTAGTATTGTGAGGTGGAAAGAAAGTTAAAAAAATAAATAAAATAAATTAATAATATATATATATATATATATATATATATACGAAGAAAAATGGCGGCACTGGCTCCCAAATGAGAAAACGGGTGCACGTCCCAAAGGGAATGGACTGACTTCCCTGATGAATATTCTAGGTTGAGCGGCACTCCAGAAGTAAAAGTGGTGAACCCTTTATTCACACCAGTGGTGCAACGTTTCGGCTCAGATTGCGAGCCTTCCTCAAGCAAAGAAACAACTCAAATGACAGTGATTATATAGGGGATACAAAACATGTGATCACAACCAGGTGGGTGTGTCCAGCAATTCATGAGATACATAAAAATAATTGACAATGAATACACATCATATTAATCAGTACAAAAAAAGGGGGGGAGGGCTGATCATCATTGGAAACAGTGATGAAAGTGAAATATGAAACAATGTACGGATCAGGTACATAAACATGATCAAGTGATGTGCCAACATACGATGTGAACATTATACATAAGTTTCTGGGGGAGGAGCAACGGAGTAATGGCGCAGAACATACCGATCCAGCAAGGAGGCTCATAATGTGCCGTGAAGTCGGCGTTGTGGATGTCTTCCTGCGCAGGCGTGGCTATACACCAATAGCAGGTGCTCAGCTGACCAGATATGCTGTACGTCAGCACGATGCGCCGGCTGCCCCACGTCATTGCGGACGTCATCCTGAAGGCACACGATGTGTAATCCTGTGCGCATGCTCAGTGAAGAATCGAGCTAAACGCGCCATCTTGGTTATTGGAGAGCTGCCCATAAAACCACACTTTGCGTATCACACCCAACCAAAGACAAGAACGGGCATAGGGGGTTGAACAAGGGCACTGGGGATCCCAATTATACAGGATACCCATATACCACCTCCTGGCAGTAAATCCATCGCAACTGCGGTAACCGCAGTATCTGCGGGGATGACGCCAGGAGTCTCTACCCCCCATCCTGCCCGAGAGGGATCTCCTCTGTATGGTTCACAGGTGCTGCAAAGGTGCGTACAGACCAGCTCCCAGTACCAAGAAAAAATTGTGAAAAGAAGGATAATAATGGGGTATCAAAAATGCGGTGTCTGCCATGCCTGCCAGTAACAGAACTAAACAAAACATAAACGTAAAATATAAATATCATAAAATGAACCCCAATTTTTTCTTGGTACTGGGAGCTGGTCTGTACGCACCTTTGCAGCACCTGTGAACCATACAGAGGAGATCCCTCTCGGGCAGGATGGGGGGTAGAGACTCCTGGCGTCATCCCCGCAGATACTGCTGTTACCGCAGTTGCGATGGATTTACTGCCAGGAGGTGGTATATGGGTATCCTGTATAATTGGGATCCCCAGTGCCCTTGTTCAACCCCCTATGCCCGTTCTTGTCTTTGCTTGGGTGTGATACGCAAAGTGTGGTTTTATGGGCAGCTCTCCAATAACCAAGATGGCGCGTTTAG
Organism: Bufo gargarizans; assembly: GCF_014858855.1. Classification (NCBI taxonomy): domain Eukaryota; kingdom Metazoa; phylum Chordata; class Amphibia; order Anura; family Bufonidae; genus Bufo; species Bufo gargarizans. The sequence goes on from NC_058082.1 coordinate 317,839,560, forward strand.
CTCGATTCTTCACTGAGCATGCGCACAGGATTACACATCGTGTGCCTTCAGGATGACGTCCGCAATGACGTGGGGCAGCCGGCGCATCGTGCTGACGTACAGCATATCTGGTCAGCTGAGCACCTGCTATTGGTGTATAGCCACACCTGCGCAGGAAGACATCCACAACGCCGACTTCACGGCACATTATGAGCCTCCTTGCTGGATCGGTATGTTCTGCGCCATTACTCCGTTGCTCCTCCCCCAGAAACTTATGTATAATGTTCACATCGTATGTTGGCACATCACTTGATCATGTTTATGTACCTGATCCGTACATTGTTTCATATTTCACTTTCATCACTGTTTCCAATGATGATCAGCCCTCCCCCCCTTTTTTTGTACTGATTAATATGATGTGTATTCATTGTCAATTATTTTTATGTATCTCATGAATTGCTGGACACACCCACCTGGTTATGATCACATGTTTTGTATCCCCTATATAATCACTGTCATTTGAGTTGTTTCTTTGCTTGAGGAAGGCTCGCGATCTGAGCCGAAACGTTGCACCACTGGTGTGAATAAAGGGTTCACCACTTTTACTTCTGGAGTGCCGCTCATTTTTCCTAGAATATTCATCAGGGAAGTCAGTCAATTCCCTTTGGGACGTGCACCCGTTTTCTCATTTGGGAGCCAGTGCCGCCATTTTTCTTCGTTTATATTTTGGCCTATTGGCTGAGCACGGCCCACTTTATACAATTTTCTCGTTTATTTTATATATTTTTTCCCTTCATGATGTCCACATCTGAACCTGCTTCCACCAGTGGTTGTGTGTACACAACGGAAGATGCCGAACGTATCCTGCAAGGTATAGGGGGAGATACCACCTTCCTCAACACCCCATCTGTTAAAGAGCTAAAGCGCAAGTATGAAAACCTTTCCAAACGTATCATTTCTCTGCGTCTTCACATGATGACGCTTGGTGAATACCATAGGACACAAAAGATTCCCAGAGGGATGCGATCAAATATTCGACCAAATTTGTTTTTTGATAACCCTGTGTTTTGCAAGAAGTTTGAATATTTATCAAATCGTTATTCACTAGACTTTATTTTGCTTAACATCGAATATTTGCAACATGAATTATCTACTCTGTAGTGCGAAAAGGGTGACATTGAGGCCAGTCTGCAGTCCCTTTTATCTCCCGATGACCTCACCAAATACATGGAGGATACGTCCTCACATATGAAATCCTTTCAAACGGATTCGGAGGAAAATAAAAGGGTAAAATGGTGCAGGGATGCAGACGACTATAAGAAAGGGCACATCTATAATTGGCAGACCGACAGACAACTAAATTTACAACAACGTGACAACAGGAGGTGGAGAAAGACAACACAAGCATCCTCCTCTAGTGTGGAGCAGTCTTTTTTAGAGAAGGGCCCACAGCAACCGGAGAGACGCGGCGACGCATTAGGAGAGGTGGCCGTAGACACAGGAGGGCCAGTTGGAGCACGCAGCAGCAAGACCAGGTCGATGGCAATGAAGTCCGCTCCAGGAAAGAAGAAGTGACTGTTGTCAATTTATCTTCTAAGGAACTGACTCCCACTCAAGTGAGTGTCCTGTCCAAAGGATTTTCTTTCTGTCCTAGTGCACCAGTTGATTGGTTTGATATAGAATCTAACCTATTCTCTTTTTTTCGGCGAATTAAACAGAAAATATGGTTCCACAAGAAGAGTACCATTGCGAGACCCCAGATGAGTGATTTTACCCTGGGTTCTCTCAATTTATTCTCCAAAAGTAATTTTGTACCGGTTATCAATGAGCCGTCTGTTGATGCCTATATCAGTGCTGTGAGACAGGGAATCTCTGAGCTCAGGTTGTCCTCTCAAGGGAAGCCTGATTTCAGATATCCCAATCTGACTACCACTGAGATAGAAGCCTTGGAGTCTCTCAGATCCGACCCCACCCTCACTCTCAAACCCGCTGACAAGGGGGGTGCGGTCGTGGTGATGGACACCATTAAATATGTACAAGAAATCATGCGTCAATTGAATGACCCACAGGTGTATAGGATTTTAGATTCTGACCCCAAGTTCAAGATAGCGGATATCATCCGCCGCTGTCTTAGGGAGGCTCTGACCGCAGGTATCATTGATGGGGGTCTTAGTGATTTTCTTGAGGTAGCACATCCGGTCACTCCGGTGATCTATGTGCTGCCCAAGATTCACAAGACCCTCATCGATCCCCCGGGACGACCTATCGTCTCGGGCTCTGATTCTATCTTCAGCGGCATAGCTATATTCCTAGACAAAGCTTTGCGGGAATTCTCCATAGGGGGGTCATCCTATATTCAAGACACTTCTGAATTTTTGTTCAAATTACAAAGTGTTGAGTTAACTCATGTGTCCTCAGTGATACTCGCTTCGTTTGACGTCACTTCATTATACACGTCAATTGTACATGATAGGGGCCTCAGGGCGGTGGAGAAAATGTTGAGGACATCAGCTTACACTCCTCAAGCCTCTGAATTTATCATTGATCTACTGAAGATTGTACTAAAATATAATTACTTTCTTTTCAGGGACGTGTTTTATTTGCAAGAACGTGGTGTGGCCATGGGGTCCCACGTGGCCCCCACGTACGCAAATATCTTCATGCGGTGCTTTGAGGAAGATGTCGTCTATCTGTCCCACCACTTCAGCCATGTGCTGAGGTGGTGGCGATATATCGACGACATCTTCCTCATTTGGACAGGATCTGAGACTGACCTGGTTGAGTTTCATGACTTTTTGAATAGTCATGATCCTGATCTACAGTTCACCCTCATTCATTCTCGCACTGAGATCCAGTTTTTGGACACACGAGTAGTGTTCAACGAGGGTGTGTTGCACACCGAGTTGTACACTAAACCCACGGATACCAACACGTTCTTGTGTTACAACAGCTCACACCCTCGGAGAATGATCCGGTCGCTACCCTTCTCACAATTTCTCCGCGCCAAACGGGTTGTCTCTGATGAGAGCAAGCTTGATGCGACTCTGAATTCCATGGCGGTGAGGTTTCAAGATAGGGGTTACCCCAAACCACTGCTGAACGAACACATGGACAGAGTGCGCACGCTCGACAGGACTGAATTACTGACCAAACGAGATACTGTCCAGAAAAAGGCCAGGATTCCGTTTGTTTCAGTATATACTGAACTCAGTCCTAAAATAAACAGGATATTGAATAAACATTGGGGACTGTTGGGTACATGCTTCAAAGATATCCCTGAGTTTTCATGTCCACCAATGTCATCATACCGCCGATCACGGAATCTACGTGATCAGTTGGTCAAGGCTGATCTTGGCCCCAGGGGATCTTTGAAGCAAACCAAATTGACCCAGTCTGGCTTAGGCTGTTTTCCTTGCCTAAACTGCGTCAATTGCAGGTACATCCGCAAGGGGAGGTATTTTGTACACCCTAATACCGGTGTATCCTATGCCATCTCATTTCATCTAACCTGTGATTCTAATCATGTCATCTATGTGTTGTCTTGCCCATGCAAGTTGCTGTATGTGGGTGAGACAACAACTGAATTGAAGACCCGCCTCAACAATCACCGCCTCAGTATACGCAAAAAACGGCTGGATTTGCCTTTAGCGAAACACTTCACTGAGGCCAAACACAAAGAAGGCGACCTGAGGTGTTGGATCCTGGATCATATACCCCAGCCTCGGCGAGGGGGGGATAGATCCAGGATACTGAAACGCAGAGAGTTGAGTTGGATCCACAAGCTGGACAGCTTGAAGCCTAAGGGCCTGAACGCTGATTACAATTTTGGGGATGTTTTGTGAGGTTGGTTTGCCCTCTTGCCATTGCCTGATATTGTCATGCATCATTGTGTACACACGTTGAGAGTTATACAACTCATGATTCTCCCATTCTAACATTTTTTTATTTTTTCTAGATCACTTTCACTCTGCACTGTGGGGTTTGGAACATATGGTCGGAGTATACGCAGCATACCTTGGAAGGGGTTCATTTTATGATATTTATATTTTACGTTTATGTTTTGTTTAGTTCTGTTACTGGCAGGCATGGCAGACACCGCATTTTTGATACCCCATTATTATCCTTCTTTTCACAATTTTTTCTTGGTACTGGGAGCTGGTCTGTACGCACCTTTGCAGCACCTGTGAACCATACAGAGGAGATCCCTCTCGGGCAGGATGGGGGGTAGAGACTCCTGGCGTCATCCCCGCAGATACTGCGGTTACCGCAGTTGCGATGGATTTACTGCCAGGAGGTGGTATATGGGTATCCTGTATAATTGGGATCCCCAGTGCCCTTGTTCAACCCCCTATGCCCGTTCTTGTCTTTGCTTGGGTGTGATACGCAAAGTGTGGTTTTATGGGCAGCTCTCCAATAACCAAGATGGCGCGTTTAGCTCGATTCTTCACTGAGCATGCGCACAGGATTACACATTGTGTGCCTTCAGGATGACGTCCGCAATGACGTGGGGCAGCCGGCGCATCGTGCTGACGTACAGCATATCTGGTCAGCTGAGCACCTGCTATTGGTGTATAGCCACGCCTGCGCAGGAAGACATCCACAACGCCGACTTCACGGCACATTATGAGCCTCCTTGCTGGATCGGTATGTTCTGCGCCATTACTCCGTTGCTCCTCCCCCAGAAACTTATGTATAATGTTCACATCGTATGTTGGCACATCACTTGATCATGTTTATGTACCTGATCCGTACATTGTTTCATATTTCACTTTCATCACTGTTTCCAATGATGATCAGCCCTCCCCCCCTTTTTTTGTACTGATTAATATGATGTGTATTCATTGTCAATTATTTTTATGTATCTCATGAATTGTTGGACACACCCACCTGGTTGTGATCACATGTTTTGTATCCCCTATATAATCACTGTCATTTGAGTTGTTTCTTTGCTTGAGGAAGGCTCGCAATCTGAGCCGAAACGTTGCACCACTGGTGTGAATAAAGGGTTCACCACTTTTACTTCTGGAGTGCCGCTCATTTTTCCTAGTGTATATATATATATATATATATATATATATATATATGAATATATATAAATAAAGAAGAAGAATAACACCGCAGCACTCCGTTAAGTGAAAAAAGTGGGACCCTTTATTCACCTATGCGACTGAAACATCGCATAGGTGAATAAAGGGTCCCACTTTTTTCACTTAACGGAGTGCTGCGGTGTTATTCTTCTTTCTATTTGATACACCTTGGTGAGGTGACTCCACCGCTGGCACCCATACCATCTACTACCAGGAGTGCTGCCTTGAATTTTCTTTCATATATATATATATATATATATATATATATTTTTTTTTTTTTCATCAGACCTCAGAGCAAACCCCCAAATTAGATCCCCATTCTTCATCAGACCTTCAAAAATCATCAGGTCGCCATTCTTCATCACACCTCAGATAATACCCCAAAATCATATCCCCAACCTCCATCAGTTTCAGATAAGACCCCTCAGTCTACACCAGCCTCAGATCAGACTCTCCAGACCACCAATCAGCCTCAGATCAAACCCCCCCCCCAGCTTCCATCAGACTCAGACTTGACCCCCCCCCAACCTCCATTAGACCTTAGATCAGACATTACAAAAATAAATAAACTTACCTCGCTTGCTGTGGACTGCGGGGCAGATCTAAGACTGTGTACTGTTATCTAACGGCACACAGCATCAGGTCATAGTAAATGCCCCATAGTGTGCAGTCAGGACACAACGTGACCAGGGAGGGCAAGAACAGCCAGCACAGGGCTTCCCTCACCTCCCTGTGCTTCCCACATGCTGATGACTGCTTCCATAATGGAAGAGGTCATTAGCATTTGGACTATAAGACGCACCACCCATTTTCTTTGGGGGGGGGGGGGGGAAGGGGGAGTGCTTCTTATAGTCTGGAAAAATACAGTAGCTGGCCCAGACTTTCCCAGTTTTCATTTGAAACCTATTGGCACAAGGAAAGAGGTGGATGGACACGATTGTTTTTGATCAAAATATATTTGGCAAGTACCTAATATTCATTTAAATATATTGAATGTAGCATTAGTAAAATGTATCTTCCATATACTAAATGTTTGCAGAGTGCTGTTTTATTGTGTTTTCTTCTGTATTTCAACCACAGCACATTTATTTCATTTTACAGAATGTGCTGACTAGCTCTGTTTTTCTATTCATCACAAGTGTGATTACAATTTTGTGGTTAAAAAAGTGTACAGATGAAGATCATTAAAGAAAATACACAGCTGCATCTAAACAATACTGTTATCAGCAAAATACTGTGGTTCCCCCCCATCACCTGAATATTTAAGAAAAAAAGTAAAGTCAGAATAAATAATTGCAGACTCATGAAAAACCCATCTTAAAGCACTGAGCACAGTTTTGGATAAAGAGCTTTAATCCTAAGGTTATGCAAACACAGCCCCTGCTATCTGTCTAGCTGTGGAAAGGGGAGCTCTACTGACCTTGTCTGTCTGGAATGTCCTTATGGAGAAATACTAGCTGACTTTCACCAGATTTTATAGGCCATTTATGTGGAGATACTTCATATAAGCATCACAAATCGGTTCATCTTTAGGGCTATTGAACAAATCTAGACCAGAAATTCTGCTGTTAACCCTTAGGTCTCGTGAACAGTCGTTTACCCATCCCTGATCAGAGTTATTCTTTTCTGGTATTGAAATCTGGTAAAGGGTCTCAATACTGGAAAAAAATGCTTCTGTTTTGTCCAAATGCATTCTGAATGGAAAGCAATCCATTCAGTATGCATCAGGATTAGTGTTGAACGAGCATGCTCGGCCGAACACCAGTTCGGCTCGAGCATCGCTATGCTCGGCACATCACGGAGTTCGGCCGAACACTGCGTGTGCTCGAGCGCAATGCTCGAGTCAGTGTATTTAAATTTAATTTAGCCTCTATTTCTATGCAGATGATCGCTGTACAGTGAGGGAATCCCTCAGTGCGAGTTAACGGCTTAGGAGTCCCTGCTCTGACTCTATATATAGCCATGTCCATATATGGAGTCAGTGCTTAGGGACACCCCAGTGTATTAAAATCTAATTTAGCCTTTTTTTCAGAAAAGTTTCTGACAGGATTCAAACTCGAAGGCACTTAACCAATCAGCTATAATAGCCGCATAGCCAGTTACTATGGCATACGTTTGACAGATCAGGCAGGCAGTTCCGGTGACAGAACTGCTTGCCGGATCACTCTGCCGCAAGTATGAAAGTAATATGCAAAATAACTGTGGAGCCCCAGTTATGGGTCTTCAACACAGTGAAAGCCAGATATCCCTCAAAGGAAGGAAAACCAAGCAAAGGGGCGTCCCCATTACAGAGATCACCAAATCCTAAGGTCAGCTATTGTTTTGTTTGAGTAGTCTCCAAGGCATTGCTCCCGGTTAGCCAGAATCCTACTTCACACTGATGAGGGGCAACACCCCGAAACAGCTGTCTCTGGATGGATAAATGGCTTAGGTCTTCCCCGTCACATCCTTAAAGCTTGTAAAAGAGCGAGATCTTGCCATAGGGGCCACTTAATATGGTGATCTCTGTAATGGGGACACCCCTTTGCTCGGTTGAGGGATATCTGTCTTTCACTGTGTTGAAGACCCATAACTGGGGCTCCATGGTTATTTTGCATATTACCTGTTTCCCAGGGAGCTTTGCACTTTGGATTGCTGTGTCGAGACTCTTAATGAGGCTCCACAGTGTTTTCTGTAGCTGATCTCCCTAAGGTCAGCTATTGTTTTGTTTGCAAGTATGAAAGTACCCTTAGTAATTGTAAAAAATGTATGGCACAAAATAAATGTAATTACAAAAAAAATTACAAACATTCATTATAATAAAAAAAATTACAAAATAAATAAATAAAAATAAATAAATAAAAAATTATAAATAAAAAGAAAATTATATATATATATATATATAATTTTATTTTTTTTATTACAATTTTAATATTTTTTTATAAGTTTATTTTTTTATTTATTACAATTTTTTATTTATTAACTAATCCGTCTAACGGATCTGTATCCGGAAAAAAAGATATCCATTTGCATACGAATTTCCGGATCCGACAGGCAGTTCCGGCAACGAAACTATCTGCTGGATTCTAACAACGCTAGTGTCAAAGTACCCCTAGTTAATCTGCCTAAACTGGACTATGCATGACACTTAAATTGAGAAATAAAATGTATACAATATGGTAAGTTGTAGATTTTGTACATGTTGCATTACAGCCAATCAAGCCGGCGTTTAAGCTGTAGGCTTTGATTTGGGACTCAGAACTTTCGCATTGAAACAGACCTGCATAGAACCCACAGGATTCAAATCACCATATGCAATGTGATTTGAATCCAGTTAATAGAATGCTCAAACCCCTTTGGCACTGCTCAGAGATTTCAGTTACTGGAAATCTGGCAAAACGTTCAAAGCAAACTACCACTGATTTGAATGACCATGATCACTTGTATCAATGGTTTATAGTTGCAAAAGCATTTTACCCCAGCATGAGTTTTAGGGTCAGGAATGATGTATTTTACATATATAAAAGCAAAAATTAGATGTAAGAGGATTTAAGGCCTGATTTCACATTTACAGTTGCTCCGGGTCCTAGTCGGACCTCCGACTATAAACAAAATCTAGTCAATTTCAACATTTTCTGGTAATTTCATAGGGGCTCCTAATGACTCTCCATCATGTTAAGTGGAGGTCTAACTTTAAAGTGGTATTTTGTTGAGAAGCAATTAGGACATATGCACTATGCAGACCCCCACCCACCCCCCCTAGAACAAGGGACTCCATTTCCTCATAGTAGCGGCGGACAAGAATGCTCTACTGCTCCACACAAAGTATACTGATGAAAACAGATGACCACCATTTCATTCAAACTCATGGTCTAGCATCTGGGGGAAACCAGGGACTGCCAATCTAGCATGTAACACCTTTCTCTTGGATAAGTGACAAGTACTTCTAACAGGAACCCTCTTTATCTGTATATTGTCCACAAATGCAGTCACTTTTTTTTTTTTTATTAGTGCAGTGAAGAAAGAAAATGTATAGCACCTAGTACCCTTTAAAGTGGGTCTACAGCATGGATGTCAAACTCATGGCCCTCCAGATGTTGCAAAACTACAACTCCCATCATTCCCTGATAGCTGTAATATGCCCAGGCATGATGGGAGTTGTAGTTTTGCAACAGCTGGAGGGCCACGAGTTTGACATCCCTGGTCTACAGGATTCTACGACTGATAGCTTATCCTTAGGGTAGGCCATGAGTATCCGACTCCCAGCCCGCCGCCAGTCAGCTGTCTTGCCTTCACATCGGTGGGAGCAGCGCGGCAGTAACTATCTGTGCCCACTACACGAATTCTGGCACTGCTTTCCAGCACTGGAGCTACCCTGAAATGGCTGATTTGCTGGGGAACAAGGTGGCCCCTCGTGGTCAAATATTGTTGGAATATTTAAATCCTGGCCAACCCCTTTAACCTCAAGCTAAGTGCAGTTAATAGATGTGTTATGATGGCTTGTGTTAAAGGGATTATTAATATTTTGGGTTAATATCAATAATTAATATTCAGAAATAGGTGCGAGTCATCTATTGATAACTCTGCCTATTTATACTTTAAATACTAACTAATTGCTCTACCTCTTTAACTACGTGTGCTATATAACAGCGGCGACTACAAATGACCATAAACTGTGTTTTTAACAATAAAGGTATTTATTCACAATCACATGTCTACAGTCTATTATATTTGCTATATCTATATATATTTATATCAATGGTTATAAATATATATATACATATAGACAGACATACACCGCAATACAGTACACCTAAACTACGCTAACACAACACAATACACAATTACAATTCCACCCCACAAACTATCTAAATAACACAATTACATACACATGTAAATAACAGCACCCACCCACCTGGCTACACACTGTCCCTATGGGGTATAAAGGGTTAACAGCAGGGGTTCAGAGGAGTTGTATAAATGCAGGGCAGGGAGATAGGGGTTAATACTGGGCTGCTGGGAATGCAGGGGGTTTTAATGGGCAGGGTTTCAGGGATTGCAGTGGTTAATGAGATAAAGATGGGGGTACAGCCATGATAACAAAGGGTTCAGAGGTTAATCAATGCAGTGAGGGACTGCAGGGGTTAATTCAGGCATTTATCGGTGGTGGTATAAGGGGTGGATAAGTGCTGGGGTTCTAAGGGGTAGGAAAAGGATACTTAGCAGTGAGGGACTGCAGGGGTTTATCGGTGGTATATGGGGTGGATAAATGCTGGGGTTGTAAGGAGTAGGGAAAGGGTACTTAGCCATTCATGCTCATCTCCAGGGGTTGCTCGTCGTCCTGAGGATGATTCTCTTCTTGCCTCAACTTCCCTTCCCTCCTTCCAACTATTGAGCGAGCTCCCGCACTGAAGGCATGCGAGCACACCTGCAGCCAAATAAAAAATGGGCTGGCGCGGTGATATGATGTCACTGCACCATCCCGCGCGTCACTGCGCACACTTCCAGGCGAGGGATGCTTTGATCCTCCCGCCTGTGAAGTGACTGCATATCTCTGCCGCTGTAATTACATATACTGGGCCCATGATTACAGGGGGTAATATATATATATATATATATATATATATATATAGACATGTATGTAAATACAGGGGATATATAGAGATTGTGTATATATATATATATATATATATATATATATATATATATATATATATACACACACACACACACACACACACTAGGACCCCCCCCCCCCCCCCCCCACTGGCCATTCAGGGCTGACATACTGTCCCTCTACATACATATCCCACTTGACAAGGGAGAAAGATTTTTATATATATATATATATATATATATATATATATATATATATATATTCAATCTATCTATCCATCTATGAAAACAGTGCACTGTCCCTGGTGCAAACAATAGGGTGCAACTATCCCAATATGGATAAGCCAATCCAAATAGACAGAAAATATAAAAATGGGCAGCACTCCAGAAAGTAAAAAATTACAAAAATACTTAGAGCTGAAACGTTGCATGCCTTTTGGGTAAATAAAGTATTTTTGTAATTTTTTACTTTCTGGAGTGCTGCCCATTTTTATCTATCTATCTATATATATATCTCCTAACTGGCCACTCAAGGCCAATATATATTAAATAAACTTTGCGGCACTTCCATGGATGTGCGTTTATTCACCCGGTATCATGCAATGTCTTAGTCCTCTCAGTGGGACTATTCTTAAATCAGTAGTAACCATTGCTTGAGGAGAGGACTGAAACGTTGCATTAAAACCGGGTGAATAAAATTTTGTATTTTTGGGCTTGAGGGATGACCCTTCAGCCACTGCCACTCCAGCATTTGCTTGATTTACAGCGGTGCTCCCTATATACACATACACACACACACACACACACACACACACAGTGCCTTTCAAAAGTATTCATCCCCCTTGACTTTTTCCGTATTTTGTTACATTACAGCCTTAAGTTCAATGTTTTGTTAATCTGAATTTTATGTGATGGATCAGAACAAGTGAAGTCTAAGTTGGTGAAGTAAAATTAAAAAAAATATCTAAATAAAACTATTGTTTAGAAATAGAAAACAGAAAATTGGCATGTGCGTATGTATTCACCCCCCTTTGTTAGGAAGCCCATAAAAACTCAGGTGCAACCAATTACCTTCAGAAGTCACATAATTAGTGAAATGATGTCACCTGTGTGCAATCTAAGTGTCACATCACAGACATCACTAACCAAACACCGCCATGAAAACCAAGGAACTCTCCAAACAAGTAAGGCTACTTTCACACTTGCGCTTGATCGGATCCGTTCTGAACGGATCCGATCATATTAATGCAGACGGAGGCTCCGGATCCGTCTGCATTAATAACTTAGAAAAAATTCTAAGTGTGAAAGCAGCCTGAGCGGATCCGTTCAGACTTTCAATGTAAAGTCAATGGGGGACGGATCCGCTTGAAGATTGTGCCATAGGGTGACATCTTCAAGCGGATCCGTTCCCATTGACTTACATTGTAAGTCTTACATTGTAAGCTGCAAGCAGCGTTCAGCTGTCCGCCTGTCCGTGCGGAGGCGAGCGGAGCGGAGGCTGAACGCCGCCAGACTGATGCAGTCTGAGCGGATCCGCTCCATTCAGACTGCATCAGGGCTGGACGGAGGCGTTTGGGTCCGCTCGTGAGCTCCTTCAAACGGAGCTCACGAACGGACCCATGAACGCTAGTGTGAAAGTAGCCTAAGGGACAATGTTGTTGAGAAGTACAAGGCAGGGTTAGGTTATAAAAAAATATCCAAATCTTTGATGATCCCCAGGAGCACCATCAAATCTATCATAACCAAATGGAAAGAACATGGCACAACAGCAAACCTTCCAAAAGACGGCCGCCCACCAAAACTCACGGACCGGGCAAGGAGGGCATTAATCAGAGAGGCAGCACAGAGACCTAAGGTAACCCTGGAGGAGCTGCAGAGTTCCACAGCAGAGACTGGGGTATCTGTACATAGGACGACAATAAGCCGTACGCTCCATAGAGTTGGGCTTTATGGCATAGTGGCCAGAAGAAAGCCATTACGTTCATCAAAAAAACAAAAAAGGCACGTTGCGAGTTTGCAAAAAGGCATGTGCGAGACTCCCAAAATGTATGGAGGAAGGTGCTCTGGTCTGATGAGACTAAAATTAAACTTTTCCGCCAAAGAAAACGCTCTGTCTGGTGCAAACTGAACACAACACCCAAAGAACACCATCCCCGCAGTGGTGGCAACATCATGCTGTGGGGATGTTTTTCAGCAGCTGGGACTGGGAAACTGGTCAGAGTTGAGGGAAAGATGGATGGTGCTAAATACAGAGATATTCTTGAGCAAAGCCTGTACTACTCTATGCGTGATTTGAGGCTAGGACAGAGGTTCGCCTATCAGCAGGACAATGACCCCAAACACATTGCTAAAGCAACACTTGAGTGGTTTAAGGGGAAACATGTAAATGTGTTGGAATGGCCTAGTCAAAGCCCAGATCTCAGTCCAATAGAAAATGTGGGGTCAAACTTAAAGATTGCTGTTCACAAGTGCAAACCATCCAACTTGAAGGAGCTGGAGCAAGTTTTGCAAGGAGGAATGGGCAAAAATCCCATTGGTAAGATGTGGCAAGCTCATGGAGACTTATCCAAAGCGACTTGGAGCTGTGATTGCCGCAAAAGGTGGCTCTACAAAAGTATTGACTTTAGTGGGGTGAATAGTTATGCACATTGACTTTTTCTGTTATTTTGTCCTATTTGTTGTTTGCATTACAATAAAAAATAAATCTTCAAAGTTGTGGGCATATTCTGTAAATTAAATGATGCAAATCCAACAATCCATGTTAATTCCAGGTTGTGAGGCACCAAAATACAAAAAAAGGCGGGCGGGGGGAATACTTTTGCAAGGCCCTGTATATAATTATACCACTTCCCTCTACAGCTTGTGTACTTTTATAGTAGTTAGTTCCAACGTCTTTTCAGTAAGTCTTAATAGTCAGTTTAGCATATGACAGGCCAGAGGTGTTAATGTTATACTATCTTCCATAATAAGAGGATCAGATCTGACAGCAGCTCCTTGCTGATTGATTACAGGCATGGTAAAATAAAGGGGTTGTTCCATTGCAAAACATTCTAATACTGACCCAGTCCTAAGGACTATTTTCCCATAATATATACATACACACAATCTTTAAGTCATGTAATTTCCTTATTATTCCAAAATCTGTTTAATTTTAGGGTTGCCCTTCGGCCCCCGCTTTTTCTCTCATTCTCCGATTAAGGGAGTAGTATAAAGGGGTCTGTAATTTAACGGACAATGTTACAACAAATAAAATAAAAAAGACTGGAACATTATTTTAGAATGCCACCCAGTCAAAAAAAAAAAAAAAAGATATAATCTAAAACAGAGTGAGGTCTGCAAGTTTTTTTAGATGCAGACATTTACTGCACTTAGCAAGAACGAAAAGGCAGCAACTAGTTAATATTTTCTTCCTGCTTTACATGTGTACAGGAGAGCTGCTGGGAGCCCTTCTACATAGGAGACAAGTGCTGTGAATACCCATGACAAGGATAAAATCCAGATGTGTCCCAGGCTCCCTCCGCCCCCAAGCTCAGCCTTCACAAATCCTTTTTCATTTCCTTTTTTGGCTAAAATTACAGAGCTCCCAGTCCATTTCAGGAGCACCCTGAAGCCTGTTAGTAATAAACTTTGCACAGTTACCAACACTGTTTTAACCCATCCCTCGCCGCTTTACACCAGTACTGATGCGAGGGGAATTTCTGTATACATTAGGGCATTCCGTAAACTGTTAATGTACTTGAAATGAACAGAAGGCAGGACTCCTATTAGCAGTAAGATGTATACGATTCCTCGTTCATTGCACTTTCTGGGTCATTTCATAAGCAATAGTAGGGAATGCACCCTTCTTTTGATTCAAAGCTCCAATATTTGGAAAATATAACGCTAAAGGACAGTAGAAAAACTGCATTTTAGTGTACAGCTATACCACTAAAATAAGTCTAATATGTACATTTCTTTATTTAATTTGCCTTCAATTGTGTTATAAGATTTATGCTAAAAATCAGTTTCTCATAATCCAGATACCTCTGATTTAAAGAAGTTGTGTCATCATAGACCGTAGTGGTGACATATCGCTAAGGACTGTGAAAAAGTGGTATTCACAATAGGAAAGTGCAGTGTCAATTTTTCTCCTGTCTACAGCATGGATGAAAAAGGATTTGCGCCAGCATGAGATGTGGCCGTGCACGGACCCTGGTCTACAGCAGCAGTGTCAGGACTGCTGGGGCAGACTCTAGAGCTATGCCACCAATGCTTATGCTGAGAGAACCACCAAGCATCTTATTCTATATATGCATTTTATGCTGGGAGGGTTTTAAAGTGGAGCAGATTAATATACAGTTTTATAGGAAGCATTTGGTATAACTTGTATTTTTTTCCTTTACATCTCTGCAGGGGTGGACTGGAAATTTAAAGTGGCCCTGGAAGTTTTTTTTTTTTTTTTTTACTAAAAGTGGCCCTATTTTGTAGTTGGGTCCAAGTTGATGGAAGGCAGGGACAGCAATAGCATATTGTGGCACATTATACCCCGCTAACAGAGCCAAATACCACAGTCCATCACAAAATACTGTCAGCAATACAAATTACATCCCCCAAAACTTCCACTGGCTGGCCATGGGGAGGGCTCAGGTGTCCCCCTGGGCATCGGTCCACCAGGAAATTTCACTGTAAGGTCTATGGCCAATCTGCCCCTGCATCTCTGCTGTTCTAATTCTTAAAAGGGAATCTGTCTAGAGAATTCCTAGAGAATCAATATTAAACCAACAGCATGTCCTTATAGTACTTCATACCTTCTTTCCATATGTTTTTTCTTTGGAGCTTGTATTATATTTTCATAAAATCCACTTTAATCCATAAACTAATGAGGCGTTAAAGGTGTGCTTGGGCTCTATAAGGGGGCAGGACCCTGGGCACCTAAATGCCTCACTACCTTATGGATTAAAAGTGGATTTTATAAAGATTAATACAAGCGTAAAAAAAAAAAAGAAAAAAAAAATGGATAAAAAAGGTATTAAGTACTATAAGTACATCTGTTTAATATCGATTCTCTAGGTGACAGATACCCTTTAACAGTCATGTGGACAGCACCTAACTCTGAATGACAAAACAGAGGGAAGACTGTCAGTCACTGAGCAGGACACCAGCATTAGAAGTGCAGAGGTTTAGATGAATAAATTACAAGTTTTATGGAATCACTCAAAACTATACATCACTCTGCTCAGCTCCTCCGACTCTATATCATGCTGCCTGCAGATTGCACTGCATTTTCACGGTGACCATTTTCTATAAACCATTATAAGAACAACAATTTTTCAGTACTGGACTAGTAATTGAGAAGGTTTCATAATCGGGTGCATTTTTTCTGTGCGGAAATTGATCTGCCACACAGTTTTTAAATCTGCAGCATGTCAATTAGGTTTGCAGTTTTAGCTGCAGATTTCACTCTTTTCCTATGAAGGGTGAGATCAGCTGCAAAACTGCATCAAATGTGGATTTTGGGGTGGTTATGGTGCAGAAACGCACATAGAATCTGCACGGAAATTCATGCAGATCTTATGGGCATTCACCGGCACTTGTGTGTAGGTGGCCTAAAAGGGGCCGTCCAGTTCTGGCTGGGCTTCATTTACCCAGCTGCAGTGATGACATTAAATTGTCAACATGTGACTGCTGAAATGTGACATCACCACTGCAGCCAGGTAAATACAGCTCAGCCAAGAGAACCAGAGTGGCAGCAGGGGAACTGCCAGATATGTACCGGATCTTTATTGCAGGTAGAGCCCAAGAGTTCTCCGCTGGAACAATTTAATGATTTTATTTTACTCATTTGGGACTAAAAATATTCTTTCAATTGGTCTTAAAAATATTGAGACTTTCACTTTGGGTCATCCAATAACCTTTATCTCTGAATTACCAAGATGTCACTTATTTAAGCCACTTTCTTATCAGCAAGATAAAGATTGAGCTTTGATGTGTTTATATTGTCTGAGAACAGAGAGAAAATTCTGATCCTGCTAGTAGAGCATCTCAGCTCTGTACCGAGAAAAGGACTCCATATTTTTTTTTTTTAATAAAGACCAGTTGAAAAGAATAACTTAACTCATGAGTACAATGCACTATAAAAAAATAAAATTGCCCCGAAAAGGTGTACATCGCCATTAAGGCTGCAGTGAAAGTGTCTTGAAGTCATTTAACTTTGCGTTTCATTCTATATATCCACAGAGATACAACATAATATACCTGTTTTGCTGAAATTTGGTACAAAGGATTACAATAGCCTATTACAAATCGCTACTAGTTTTCATTTATAAAACTCATACCGGTATTTTAGTTTACTCTACACCCTCCTTTCCCATGTATTTTCTTGCTAATCAGAGCACATATATTCATTAACGTTGGGGAAGAAAGAAATTGCTTGAGTCAAAAATGACGCTTCTTATGTTGCTCGTTTTACAAACTTTACCAAATGTTTTTATTGCATAAACTTAAACATTAACATGATTACATGGTTATTATGCAAACACTATAAAAGAAAAAACACTTTGATTATTCTCCAAACTGAAACTCTGATATGCCCGCATCAAAGCTCGTATAACAAAATAATGTATATAAAAAAAAACATGCAGATGCCCAGGTTCACACCGTGCAGTTTGCCTTTTGTTTTATAAAGCCTTTTTAATAATTTTCCTCCATTGGTTCTGGCCAAAAATAAACCACACCAAAAACTTCTCCAAACTGCCCTTTGTGAACTATAGGCCCTAAAAACATTGCCCTGCAATACTTCAGGCAGTGAATTTATCATTGCACACAAGTGGGACATTTATGAGAACTGGTGTACAGGAATTGGATTATGATTAGGAGGTGTCCAGAGCCATGGGGCTTTGCTTCTGTTCATTCATAGGGCAACTTACTATATTTTTGGGCCAGCTCAGTTTTGACAAGTCATTTTAACAAAAAAATAAAAATATATATATATATATATATATATATATATATATATATATATATATATATATATATATATATATATATATATATATATATATATATATATATATATATATATATAAAAGACACCGCAGCACATCCGTGGTGAAAAAAAAGTGGGATATATAGAATATATATATATATATATATATATATATATATATATATATATATATAGTCCCACTTTTTTCACCAATGGATGTGCCGCAGTGTCTTTTATTCATTCCAGATATATATATAAAATGTATTTATTTATTAACTAGCCCCTTGGTGAAATGAGGGCATTGCCATTGCTCCCAGAGGCTCCATTTATTTTCTTCAGGCTTTGACTGACAGGGGTCCACATTGCACCAAGGGGCTAATCTGCATAAGTTAAAAGGCGGATTTCTTGAAATTGGAGGCACAGATCATGATGGGACAAAAACATTAGAATGTGCAGACCAGTGCACATCAACCATGGCAGATGCATATATATCTCAAGGTATGAGCCGACAGATTCCTTTTAATTAACCAAAGGAAAACTGTTTTCCGATGAACAATCACCCTAGAAACTGAGAAAATGAATTGGCTGCTTTAAGTAATATGATATTTCTTTGCACCTATTACAATAACTGTCTAACTGTCCCCAGTAGATCTAAAAAATAAAGAAGAGTAGGAAGAGACCTAAAAAAAACCAAAAAAAAACCGATTCTATATAAATAACCGATCAGACATTGCACATGCCAGATAATTGCTAAACAGGATGATTTAAATGTCTCACTACATAGGAAGTAGTGGGCATAACGGTTGTCTGGTTCCTTGATTGGTTGCTGTGGATAGGCCTCTAAGGCCCCCTGATCACAGCCCACGTCTTACTGTGTGGGCACTGATAGATCATGGAATTTCAGTATCAAGGAACATATTATAAATGCAACTATATACAAGTTGGAGAGACATATCGCAATGTGTTGTCAATGGGAATGTTAACCATGGAGCATATACTGTGAATGACCTACACACGGTATAAAGCCTTATTCACACTTCAGTGTTTTGGTCAGTGAATTCCATCAGTGATTTTGAGCCAAAAACAGGTGCGGCTCTAAACAGAATAGGTGCAGATATTTCCCTTATACCTTACAGTATGTCTGTGTAGCCTCCACACCTGGTTTTGGCTCACAATCACTGATGGACATCACTGACCAAAACACTGACGTGTGAATGAGGCTTAAGACGGGGATCAGCAACCTTCGGCCCTCCAGCTGCCGTGAAACTACAACTCCTATCATGCACACTTACTTGGCTGTTCTTGTAACTCCCATAGAAGTCAAAGATGGATTTTGGAAGTTAGTTTCAGAACAGCTGGAGTGTTAGAGGTTGATTATCCCCGGTATAAAGGGTTCCCTATGTAGAGAGAGTTTTAGAATCATTCTGTATATGACCTGAAGAACAAAACTGAAAATGAAAATCCGTTTGGAAATGAAACTACAAAATACATAATACACATTGTACAGCTTTTTTTTTAAAATAATTCTATATTGAAATATGTTTTTGGTTTGTAAGAACATGACTGGCCAAATGTAAACAATCTCCTGTTATTGAGATACCACTACTGGGCATTTCTGTCTCTTTCCCAGCCCTATTTAGAACAAAAAATAAAATTCTGATCTGGATACGCAAATGACCGACTCCATACACCAGTTCTGCAAGGTGTTGACCTTTCACTCTGGTGTACTTGCGCTCGACAGAAAAAGGCCAGTTGTTTGCATACCCGTGCCAATAAGGTTTACAACTGAGATTGGTGGGGGTCTGAGCGCCATCTTCAGAACTCCTAAAGAAATGAATGGAGTGGCTGCACACATGCCAGACCAGCGGTTCATTTAGGATGTTTCCAAGGGGTATGAGGTCCCTGTTCTCGTGATAGGTGGGAGTCCCACCGATCTAATAGTTATAGTAATAACTTTAATACCTCTTTAAGAAAATATGTGGTGCACAACAGGCCATAAAGTGCTGTTCTATGGTATAATTTTTAACTGAAGGTCATAATCCAAATACAAAATGATTGCTGTGAAGCTTGGGAATTATTGCTGTAGCCCCTGTAGTGGATAAAGCCATTTTATATTTCAGAAGTGTATAAATGAACAATAAAAGGGGAACAGTCATTTTTTTTATTTATTTGCTAGTTTTTATTCGAGCTAGGCAGGTATACCCGAGTTACTCTGTCAATGATTGTCAAGAGATGTGCAATTACCTTATAACAGCTTTCATCATTGTCCCCTTCCACTGCTCCCTTAAAAGACAGTTGCTATGGCTTGTCTGTCTCTGGCTAAGATGACAGGAAGATGGAGGGGCGGTCCTTCACACTGCATGCCTGCATTAGGCTTCAGAGTGAGGAGGCGTGTCTCGGTAATCCAATCTGATTGGCTGGCAGGAAGCTGCTGGCTACAGCAAGTTTGTATGTGACCTGAGGGAATGCAGTTTTGGCCTCAGAGAACTGTCAGAGGAGCCATCTTGAGAAAGTACTCATATTGTAAATATTTAAACAGCCGTAACTAAGGGAAAAACCTCAAGGAAAACAGTGGTATGTGAAGAAACTAAAGATTGCTTTATGCATAATGCTGCTGCAGCAGTAACATATGCAGATTTTTTTTTTTTATGAAAACATGACAGTTACCCCTTAAATTATGAGAAAGATAAATTTATTCTACAGCCTCATTTTAAAGACTGCAGGCAATATTCAGCACATTTGTTTTATTTTTACTTCACCAAAATGTAGATTTGTCATTTGAAGACCGTGAAGGAAGCCATTTTGTAAGCCGGTCCAATACTTAATAGAGCAGAGACCAATAATCATGAATTCAACATTGCTTCCTAAAGGAGACAGTGTACAACTGTTATAAGTGGACATCTACTTGCATTTACCAAGACTTCACATCAAGTTTATTTTAATAGTAAAGTTATAGAACAGAAAAATATGCATCAACAAAGAGCAACACCAAAAGCCACAGATGATTTTTTTTAACTTTACAATCATTTTATGTTAAACTTTTTATCCACTATAAGAATATTTAAATTACAAAGCATGTTCGGTAACTACTGAACAATAACACTTTTTACTGCAGAATCCAAACTGAATGAACCACTGTACTGCAGCAATGGAAAAGATAAGCAATGCAGACAAATGCTGGAGTGTCAAAAGGTGTTATAAGTACACAAAGTTACTGTGCAGTCCACAAGAATGTTTTTTGGGAAGAAAGCCTATTGCTCCATAGCTTTGCCTTATGTGGACTCCAGACAAATCAAGGCGTACACAGGGGTGCAGATAAAGCCTGCCCTCTTGAGAAGTTTATAGGTCACTGTTGCAGTCACGGCACAGAATGTCCTCATTATCTGGATAAAATCCTTTCCCTACCAGGGAACATGAGCAACGGGAGCAGTTAAAGCAGCTGTTATGCCAGTGCTTGTCTTCAAAGGAGACATACTTATCTCCTCCAAAAAAACCTAAACAGAACCAAACATGGAAAAGTTACAAAAAGCCAGAAATTAATCTTGTACAATGACGTGCTTTCTCGAACTGATAAATATGGGATATTGTGCAGTGATCTGGTGCAGCTCAGTGTACGATCACAACTTTAAAGGGTTTGTTTGATTTTTTTATATTGATGATCTATACTCAGGATAGGTCATCAATATCAGATTGGCAGGGATCCTTACTGAAAGCACCCCCACTGATCAGCTATTTGAAGAGAAAGCAGCGCTCTTATGAAAACTGCCTTCTCTTTATTGTTTACCTGCTTGCAGTTGCAACTGCAGCGGTGAGCAGGTGCAATTACAACTTTGCCGTCCCCTTCACTTCTATGGGACGGCTCCTTTCTGTTCAAGTGAATAGGAGGGAGCCGTCCCACTGAAGTAAATGGGGACGGAGCAGTTTTAATGACACCTACTCACCGATGAAGTTGCAATGACTAGCTCGCTCTTCAAACAGGTGATCGGCAGGGATGCCAGAAGTGGGCCCCTGACCGATCTGATATGGATGACCTATCCTCAGGCTAGGTCATCAATAAAAAAAACAAAAAAACAAAACAAAAAAAAAAAAAAACACACAACTCCCTCAAGGGTACTTGGATGTAACTTTTTTAAATGGGGGGTACTTGACTTAAGGTGAATCTGTCACCTCTCCTTAGTATTATACATGTAATACTGTACTTAATAGGGCCGTTTCCACTGACTCCTAGTCACTAATATTTATGCCTGTATACTGGCCCCCTTTCCTCAACTGTGATACCCATTAGATCAGCAGAACATCCACCAATCATGAGAATGGGTACCCTGTACCCCTCGAAGCCCCCCCCAAAAAAACAGAAGCGCAGGTCAGGCCTGTTAACTGCCACTTCATTCACCTCTATGGGAATTCCAGAAATAACTGAGCTCTGTACCGAATGGTGGCGGTAGAAAGAAGCACTCACTGGATCAGGAAGACAAAGGAATCATAGGTGTACGCAAAAATATAGGGGGTCATTTACTAATCTGAAATACTCCTAAATTAGGTGTATTTCAGGAGCTACTACCTGCAACTTTTCCCCGACTCATGCCAGGTCTAAAATTATGGGCGATGGCATAGAAGGGTTGGCAGGCCTGTCTCACTCATCATTTTCTGGTTTAGGCGTAGAAAATGGTCTACATGTAAGACAGCTCAGAAGCAGTCTTGCATTTAGAACAGGCGCTGAAAGCGGCGAAGTTATGGAGAGGCCTGTCAGCTCTTCATAACTTCGGTGGAACCACCGCCAGCTTAGACTGGCATCTAGAATTACATAATTACAAAACAATGCAAAAATGCTCAAACCCACATGAGCAAAAACATCAACATCAGTATGCAATGAAGAGGCTCTGAAACTACATCTTTTTTAACATTGTGCAAAATAAAAGCAGAGCAAAATACCTGTAATAGGTTTAGTACACCCAAAGCATTTCCTGGCATATAAGTTCCCAAAACACTTGATACAATAAGGCTTCTCATCCTGAGAGGTAAACTGTTGACCGGCCAACTGGGTCTTACACCCAGTACAGACAAAACATTCCTTGTGCCATGGCTCATCCCTGTAAGTTACGCCTCCTTTGGTCAGTGACTGGAAAGTAAAAGGATTGTGGTAATGATTAGTAAAACTTCAGGAAGTTATTACAATGAGTCACAAACAAACCAGATAATCCTCCATTTTGGATATTAAGAACACCACAAGTAAAAAGAAGTCTATCCTTCAGCCAACGTTGATTACCTTTTTGCAATGTGTGCAGCGAGGGGCAAACTTGCTCTCATAACATGGGATGCAATAATGGGCCTGGTTGTCAGGAATAAATGAGCGAGATCCGATGGGCTGCTTACAGCTATTGCATATGAAGCAATGCTCATGCCAAGTCTGTCCATTGTATTCCAATTTGCGAGATCCTACAGGAAAAATAAAAACCATAGTAATGGAGACATTTAAGACAATTCTAATAGAGAATGTTTGAAAGAAACAGTGGAATCTGGCAAGTCACATTTCCAGCTTAGGCCACTTTCACACTAGAGTCGCTGGATTCCGCCAGGCAGTTCTGTCGCTGAAACTGCCTGCCGGATCTGTATGCAAACGGATACCAGCCTGCAGATGAATCCGGCTGCGGATCTGTCTCACAAATTTATTACAATACCGGATCTGTCTCTCTGGTTGTCATCTGGAAAAATAGCGATTGGACAGCGCTACAGCCAGAGGAGAAGGAGATGCCCACAGAGAAAGACTGCATCTCCTCCCCATTGTTCCGATGCTCAGTATTAGCATATTGAGCATGGAATTTGTGGGGTGCCATAACTGGGCACAGGAGCGCCATTTAAAAAAAAAAAACAGGCAGGGTGGCAGCCCAGCGGAGGGTACCCCGCAGGTACAGATATTTATATCACACACTACAACCCAATGAAAGGTCACCTGTCAGATCTGAAACTGGCTGATCTGTTACATGTGCACTTGCAGCTGAAGGCATCTGTGTTGGTCCCATGTTCTGCATTGCTGAGAAAAATTAGGTTTTAATATATGCAGATGAGCCTCTAGGAGCAATAGGGGTGTTGCCGTTCATCCTAGAGGCTCTGCTCTCTGCAACGGCTATGCCCTCTGCACTTTGAAAGGGCCAGGCATTGTGAGAGTGTCACGACACCTGGCCTTGGGCTGCGCCGTGCGCTTTAATATCTGGCACAGGGCAGTACAGGAAAGGGCTCTTTTCTGTACTGTGCCGGATACTGAAGCACATGGCGCAGTGCAAGACTTTTGGAAAAAAGTCAATGCCAGGAGTGATTACATTTACACTGCCTAGACCTGTCAAAGTGGAGAGGGCGTGGCAGTTGCAGAGAGAGCAGAGCCTCTAGGTGTAATGGCAATTCCTCAGGAGTTTTTTCTCAGCAATGCGGACACATGAACATGGGACCAACACAGATACCTTTAGCCATCAAGTGCATGTGTCAGCCAGTTTCATAGGAACAAATCTGCTGACAAATGCCCTTTAACTAATGCTACTCATTTAATAAAAATAAAAAAAAATAGTACTCAGTCAAAAAGCCTTTTTTATAAAATATATCAATGGCAAGGAGAATAAAATTGCTCTAAGTTTTTTAGCTAAGCCTTAACTTTTTCTTCCCTTCTGTAAACTCAGGGGAGCATGGTTATCTGTTTTCTAAGAAAAATCCACATCGGCTTACGGCATTTTAAATATTTATAGCTTGAAGAAGCCTTTAATCCTATTACTGCTGTCCCAAGAAGACTTCAGTCCAGAGCCAAGGCACAAAGTGAACTGTGATGTATCTAATCCCAGAGAACGTAGCAGATAGATATAGCACACTTGAACTAAAATATGAAAGATCACAGCCTAATTAAGTGATAACACAATCCAGTGTGTAATCTAATCCCCAAAATAATGGAGTCTAATAGGTTTTGCATGGGCTAAAACAGACTATAGACATTGCATAACAGTCCAGTACAATTAGCATGCATGCGTGAAGAGTCCATACTGTATTTATTTTAGGGTGGAGATTTAGAATATGGAATTGGCTTCTTCAGTAGATTAAATCCCAAAGGCCTCATTTGTCTGGCAGCCCCCAGAGATGGTCTATGGTCAAGAAATAGTTTATATGCCATTGCACATTTTATATACAGTATCAGCGCTCTAGATTGTGAGCAAAATGGTCACTGATGCGACATAGAATTTGCAGATGGTGACAAGACTTTAGTCTTACCACCATCTGCGACTGGAGTGCTGCCGTGCCGCACGGGAGCGCATAGTTCCCTGCACCTGTGCTGGGATGCAGCGTGTGCATGTCTGCCTCACCATCCCGGCCCATACCATCTGCGAGCGAGCACCAGGACACAGGAGAGTATTCGCCTTTAGTTTTTTTTTGTGTCAACTTTAGGGGACATTACGGGCACATGCGTGCAAGCTACTACATGGGGGCAGTGTGTGTTGGGGGGGGGGGGATTACTATGTGGGGGGCATTGAGGAACTGTAGGGGCATTTCTATTACTGGGACATATTAGGGGACACTATACAGGCATTATTACCTGAAGCACAATATAGGGTGTTATTACTGGGGTCACTCTAGGGGGCATTATAATTGCTGTAGATACTATAGGGACATTTGGGTCATTTATCAAACTGGTGTAAAGTAGAACTGGCTTTGTTGCCCATAGCAAACTGTTGGATTCCACCTTCTTTTTTGTCAGCTCCTTTGGAAAATGAAAAGGTGGAATCTGATTGGTTGCTATGGGCAACTAAGCCACTTCTACTTTACACCAAATTACCCCAATTAGGTCTCCTGGGGTCAGTGTTTTTTTTTTTTTAGCAGTATAGTACCTGGGGAATTGGCAAGCACAGTGGGCACAGTATTGGGAGTGGCAGGAGGATGATATTATCGGGACACCAGAATGGGAAGGTTGATTGAAAAATTGAGAAATCTAACATGTCTGTTAGAGACGAGATGCAGCTGAAAGAATTGATGGCGGTCTGGGTCAAACGGAGGAGAAAAGGAAAGAGAAGGTCTACATGACCGGAGAGGTCACTGGATGTAAGAGGTATGTAGTGCTGGCTCACTACTGTGACCCGTGTCTCATCTTCTCCAAGTATTTATTATAATTATATGCATTTTAAATTTGGCAACTAAAGATTTAATTTGGCTCCTAATTTTTTCAGTTTAGGAGCCAGTGGCTCATGGGTATTTTTGGGGCACTGAGTATTATGGACTGGCATCTACGACAACATTATGCTCAATTCTACATACACAAATGAATTCTATGCAAAAGTCTTTGAATGGACTAAGCAACATCAGTTTAATGCAGCACTGTTTGCCATGGTTACAGATATTTTTAAAGGGGTTGCTCAAGCAGAAACTGGATAACTCAGGGGCCTGACCTGTAATAAAGAAGAGATGATAATTTACCTGACAGATCCCTTGCTGCCCCATTTCTCCTGGCATGGCTCTGTCTTCCTAGTTGAAGTGTGACATTACATCAACAGCATGTGACCACTGCAGCCAATCACTGTCCTCAGAGGAGCACTGAAGACGCCAAAGACTGGCTGAAGCAGTCACGTGTTGTCACCACTGCAACTAGGAAGACAAGGTCATGCCGAGAAAACCAGAAAGAACGGCTATCCTTTCTTACAAGTTAATCCCCTGAGTTGCCCGATTTCCTCCTGAAACCAGAAAACCCCATTAACCTTTTCCCGAGTTCTGTTCATGCTTCGGGAAAAGGACCCAACATCCTAAAGCAGAAATGTGTAATTTATATAGTGTCTATAATTCTAGATTTCTACTTATTTGGATTTGGCAGCCTACATTCAGGTCATTAATAGTTACACTGAATTGGAAGGAAGTTCCAGGTACGTCATTAGAGAATGTTCTGGCACTGTCAAACACTTGCGAACAATTTGGCTTGCACACCACAAATGTAACATATGCCAAGGATTTCTGAACCTTGGTTTATTTCCTTTTCTCGTGAATATTCTCTGAACTCATTGAAGGATGGTGTGTTAGATGCAGAGTTGTTTTTCAGCCCTTTCATAAAAAGGAGTGTTAAGGTTGTAAATGACACTGAAAACTGGAAAAGAAACCCAGCCTTTTTTATACATTTAAAAATAACACTTTTCTACCCCCCAAGGTACACTAGGCAAAACTGATGCACTTAGGCTACTTTCACACCTGCGTTCGATCGGATCCGTTCTGAACGGATCCGCTCATATTAATGCAGACGGTGGCTCCGTTCAGAACGGATCAGTCTGCATTATTACTTAGAAAATTTTTCTAAGTGTGAAAGTAGCCTGAGCGGATCCGTTCAGACTTTACATTGAAAGTCAATGGGGGACGGATCCGCTTGAAGATTGAGCCATATGGTGTCATCTTCAAGCAGATCCGTCCCCATTCACTTACATTGTAAGTCGAAACGGATCCGATTGCCTCCGCACGGCCAGGCGGACACCCGAACGCTGCTTGCACTCACTGAGCGGAGCGGAGACTGAGCACTGGCAGGCGGATGCATTCTCAGTGGATCCGCCTCCACTGAGAATGCATTAGGGCCAGACGGCTGCGTTCAGGGCCGCTTGTGAGCCCCTTCAAACGGAGCTCTCGAACACCTGAACGCAGGTGTGAAAGGAGCCTTACGTGCCCTTTACACGGGCCGCAAATCTGCAGATAATCTGGCAGTGTAAAATGTACCGCCAATTACCCGATTAAAGAATGAAATGCTCGTTCATTGAGTAATAGATCAATTGTACAGTCACCAATAATTATTGTTTGCCCGCTGCAGATGGTGCTGTGCAAACAACTAGGTGGTATGGGGACGAGCAATGGCATTAGCGATCACTCCTCCCCATACTGTGGAAGAGATTGTTGCATATAAATACAGCAGTTTCCTCCAACAGCGATCAGGCAATTGTCGGCAAGGAATGCTTCTTTACTGACAATCTGCTGCTGTATCATCCCATGTAAGGCTACTTTCACACTTGCGCTTGATCGGATCCATTCTGAACGGATCCGATCATATTAATGCAGACGGAGGCTCCGTTCAGTACGGATCCGTCTGCATTAATAACTTAGAAAAATTTCTAAGTGCGCAAGATGCCTGAGCGGATCCGTTCAGACTTTCAATGTAAATGTCAATGGGGGACGGATCCGCTTGAAGATTGAGCCATATGGGGTCATCTTCGAGCGGATCCGTTCCCATTGACTTACATTGTAAGTCTGAACGGATCCGCTCGCCTCCGCACGGCCAGGCGGACAGCTGAACGCTGCTTGCAGCGTTCAGCTGTCCGCCTGGCCGTGCGGAGGCGAGCGGAGGCTGAACGCCGCCAGACTGATGCAGTCTGAGCGGATCCACTCCATTCAGACTGCATCAGGGCTGGACGGAGGCGATCTGGTCCGCTCGTGAGCTCCTTCAAACGGAGCTCACGAGCGGACCGACGAACGCTAGTGTGAAAGTAGCCTAAAAAGAGCTTTAGTCATGCCTAGTGCAGATGGGCAGTTGCATGACAGATTGAAAAAGCCATTAAAAAATTATTATTTTTTTTATTTTATTTTTTTATGTTCCATCCGTTTTAATTATGTGTTCTTGCATAGCAAGACCACATATTGTTATCTCACATATATATTATTCTTATTCTTATTATAGCCAAATTTGCCACCCTAACTCCTCCCACAGTTTTTACACTACATAGACAAAAATTTACCAAAACGTGCAGATTGTGCCCGATCGGATTGCTATTACTTTGTGGAGCGATCCCACCCCCGGGGCCCCCGTGGCGGGCCCCGGAAGCCCCCTTTTTTCCCATAGACTTTGACAGGGTAAATTTTCAAATCGCTCCCACTCGCCAGGCTTTGAGGCTAAAGTCACCAAACTTGGGTCACTTAGTCATGGGCTCAACCCGAAAATTTTTGGCACATTTCGGGGACCCCAAAATGTAGGCGGGGCCACACAGAACCAATCAAAATCTCCCCATTGACTATAATGAGACCTTCAAATCGCTACTCCTCCCACATTTTTAGGAGTACAAATTCCAAACTTTGCAGACTTGGTCGGCACCCACCCGAGTACCTTGCTTGTGCTTTGTTACCCGATCCCACCCTCCGGGCCCCTGGGACAGGGCCCCCAAAATCCAAGTTTTTCCCATTGACTTTGACAGGGAAAATTTTCAAATCGCTCCCAGTCGCACAGATTTTAAACTAAAGTCACCAAACTTGGGTCACTTAGTCATGGGGTCAACGCGCAATTTGTTAGCACATTTCGGAGACCCGAAAATTTGGGCGGGGCCACACAGAACCAATCAAATTCTCCCCATTGACTACAATGAGACGTTCAAATTGCTACTCCTCCCACAGATTTAGGAGTATAAATACCGAACTTTGCACTCTTGGTCGGCACATACCCGAGGATCTTGCTTGTGCTTTGTTAACCGATCCCACCCTCCGGGCCCCTGGGGCGGGCCCCCGAAAACCTCTTTTTTTCTCCCATAGAGTTTTATTGGAAAAATGCAAATGTTTGTCACTCATACAGCTTCGGAGTGAAACTCACCAAACTTGGGTCACTCAGTCATGGGGTCAACCTGGAAAATTTCTGTCACATTTTGGGGACATTAAAAAGTGGGCGGAGCTACAAACAACCAATCAGATTTTCCCTATTGACTTCAATAAGAAACCTTTAAATTGCTGTCATTCTCACAGTATTTAAGCCAGAATACCCAAACTTGGCACCGTAGGTCATTGGGTGACTGGATTCAAAAAATAATGAAAAAGTGGGCGGAGTCTACAACGGCCAATCAAATTTCAGCCATTTGTTTAAATGGGAAAAATTCAAACTGCCGCTGCTCTTAGACTGTTAATGGCAGGTTTCCCAAACGTGGTACAGTTGGACAATTTAGGATTAGGATTAAAATTTTGAAAAGTGGGCGGGGCCAAAAACAACCAATCAGATTTCTTTCATTGATTTCAATATGGAAAAAAAAAATTTCAGAAAATTGAAAAATGCTGCCATGATTGATGTCAGGGGCTTCAAATCGCTGAAATCAGGTCATAGATTACTTTGGATTCAAAAAATTTAAAAGTGGGCGGAGCCAACAACAACAAATCAGATTTTCCCTATTGTCTTCAATGAGAAAATTTTTAATTGCTGCCATTTCAACATTGTTAATGGCAGGGTTGTTAAACTTAATATATTCGGTTAATAGGTGACTAGAATTCAAATGTTTTAAAGTGGGCGGGGTCTACAACGGCCAATCAAATTTCAGCTATATGTTTTAATGGGAAAATTTAAAACTGCCGCTGCTCTTAGACTGTTAATGGCAGGATCCCCAAACTTGGTACAGTTGGACAATTTAGGAGTAGGATTAAAATTCAGAAAAGTGGGCGGGGCCAAAAACAACCAATCAGATTTTCCCTATTGACTTCAATAAGAAACCTTTAAACAGCTGTCATTCTCACAGCACCCAAACTCGGCAAGGTGGGTCAGTGTGAGACAAAGGTCAAAATTTATAAAAGTGGGCGGAGTCTACACTCCACCCAGTTACTCCGCCCACTCCAGTTGTAAGCTACTGGTGGAGGCAAGAACACATCACACAATTTCCCCAGAAATTGTACCTTTTCTAGTTCAGTATAGAACCTCTTCAGAAGGGTTATTCCCACATCAGATATTTAACCTGCTCAGCTTTCCTTGTAAGGCCTCATGCACACGACCGTTGTGTCCCGTGTCAGTTGTTCCGTTTTCCGTAATTTTCTACGGACCCATGGACTTTCAATGGGTCCGTGGAAAATTCAGAAAATGCACCGTTTGTCATCCACGTCCGTGATCCGCGTTTCCAGTCCGTGAAAAAAAAAAAATACGACCTGTCCTATTGTTTTCCACGGACAACAGTTCGCGGACTCATTCAAGTCAATGGATCAGTGAAAAAACGCGGAGGCACAAGATTGTCATCCGCGTCCTTGATCCGTGTCAGTTTCTTTTTCTATCATTTGCAAGGCAAACTTGACTTAGATTATTTTTCTATTTCCTTCATGTCTGGTGATCCTCCAAAAATCAAGGAAGACACACAGAAACAAAAACTGACACAGATCACGGAACAACGTAACCCCGTTTTGCGGACCGTGAAAAAAAACTAACCAGTTGACCTATATTCTCCTGATGAGTGGAGGTCCAAATGCTGAAACCCCATGCATTTCTAAAATGAAGGGGCAGAGCATGGGCTTGCTGTCTGAGGAGAGCCAAACAAAGCAAATCAGAACTGAAGGGGCTTCTGCACCCCTATTTAGTAATCAGTGAGGGTGATACAGCACCCTTCCAGGAAAACCAGAGCAGCGGCATTGGATCTGCAGTAGGAGTACTGATCTATTCTTTAAAGCAGGCTGATCCCCAGTGTTGTCCTTTTTTCTCCTGAAACCTGACAACCCCTTTAAACAGACTTCTAGAACTGAATATTCTGAAACCCAATTATGGTTAAAGTATTGGCCTTTAGTGCCACTTTACTACTGGCACACCTTCACATTTCTCATTTTGCAGTACCTGGCATGACTGTCTTTTCACAGCTGACACACTTGGAGGAGAATTCACTGCAATAACAATCATTACATAGTAGTTCTTCAT
This sequence comes from Bufo gargarizans, assembly GCF_014858855.1. Taxonomy (NCBI): domain Eukaryota; kingdom Metazoa; phylum Chordata; class Amphibia; order Anura; family Bufonidae; genus Bufo; species Bufo gargarizans. The sequence goes on from NC_058082.1 coordinate 317,870,815, forward strand.
CTTGGCAAGTGAAGGGCTCATCAGCCAGAGATCGTTCACATCGAAAGCACCGGAAACAGTTCTCATGGTAATGACGATCCTCATAATAGAGCTCCTGTAATAAGTAGATATTGAGCATTATTATAGAGCAGCATGTCACTACATAAAATGTAAAGTGAGTAAATCAAACCACCACCTCTCTGGCAGATGGTACCGGAAAAGCTGACAATGTATGGATACACGTTACTATCCCTTGAACTGAATGCTAGTGACAATATTGTATTTCAACACAAAACAAAAGCAAGGAGAAGACAACCTACTGATGTCTTTTACATGGCCTTCTAAGGTTCTAGAGGACTTTGGTATGGAGTTGTGGAGGATTGCTAGAAAATCCATGCAAAGTCCGAGTGCAGAAACTAGAAAGAAATCGCTGATTTCTGTGCCCAAATGCAAACACACAAAATGCTATGAAGCAGCAACAGAAATTCAGGATGTTTAAAAAAGGTATACAGGAGTTGATTTGGGGAAGGATGCCCATATCCCTTTTGTTAGGAATATGGAATTATGATCTAATGCCAGCCATTTGCTGTGAGATAGAGGGAGTGAACTCTGCAAGGGTCCTGGCTTCAAGCAGGCCACCTGCGTACAATTCACACTTTACTCAGCCAGCACGGAGGCCAACTCATCCTGCAGGAAAACCACCATCCATCAGAGATCATGGAACTGGGGATTCATAAGGAATTATGAATTGCCTGTCCATCACAGGCATAAACCAGTTATATATCTGTGACCCTGGGGCCAAGATGGACATGTCCCTGGTCGTAGTTTGGGGGTCGGGAAGGAAAGATGGAGATCTCTCAACAGGAACCTAATAACGGAGCCATTTTTTGGTCTCCACCTATAGCCGGAACCCAGGCAGACCTGTTGGTCGCAGAACCATCTTCCTATGACCTTCCGGTCTGGAGCTATGGGCCATAATGGATGTTGTGGGTCTTTGGCTACCAGGACCAGGAAGGGAGGGTGGACTCCTCGCAGAGGGAAGGGCGTGACAGACTACAGGTGAAAAGGCCCATGCAGGCCCGGGTATTTTTCTGAAGGGGGTCAGATCAAGTAATGTGTTTGGAGGGACCGTGGACAAGCTGCTGACATCACTGCCCCCATGTGACTACAGCCAAGCCTTACAGCACCCCAGAACTCATCGTAACCCAAAGGACTACTCAGCGATCTGGTAACTGACCCTTGCTCTAATAGCCGTTGGCTGAACGCTTGCTTTGCCAAAAGCAGTCTCTTCTGTCTTACATGCTCGGCAGGGTCGAGGATACATGTGTTTTCACTGGGATGAGAGGAGAAAACTGCTGGCAGACACCCTAAGGCTGGAGTCAGATGCAATATGTACACAGTGTCTGTATTCCGACTTAAAGTCCCAGGCCTCCCTGCCATTGTGCTTATCTGAACTTTGATCATCATAGGGTTCTGTAGAAGAACTGCAGGGGGTTTAGGTGTTGTGGCCATAATATGTATGCCAATAGGTGGAAACATTATGGCTCTCTTTATACAAACTTACCAATTTAATGGTTAAGGGACTTTTCCTGGCCTAGAATATTAATAATCTATACACAGGATAGGCCATCAATATCAGATTGTTGGAGGTCCGACACCGAGCAACACCACTGATCAACAGATTGGAGAGGGTACATATACTTTTTGTAATAAAGTATATTACAAAAAAAGTTTTGGCTTATTTAGAACATTTTAAAAGGAAAGCTGTAGAAAAGTTTAGTTAGTTACTCTTTAACTTTTTCCTTAGGAAAATTAAGTCCTGTTATTTCGATATAAAAGACTGTTCATCCTAACCACTAATTTTACCGATTGGTGATTAACCCTTTCCTCAGAAGAAATGGACATAATGAAACCAAAGTGCATTACAATTTTGGAATAAAGAGTCAAGCTTGGTGTCTGGGCCTGTGTATTAAGTTTTCCTTTTTTTTTTTATTAAACTCTAACCATCTTCTGCACAAGCCTGACATCTGGAAAGCATCCATGATGAGGCATCCACCCTGGCAGCCATCATCACACTTAAGTGATCCCCACACGCGACTGTTCTCAACCATGAAAGATGACCAGCATTACTTTAAAGAACTCCCACTAACATTTTTATTCTCTGTCCTGCTAGAAAGGTGCATGATGTAATCTGTTGTGACTGTATTTGTGAGTTACCTTCTCCCTTCTGATCCTTAGCTGTGTCATGTGACCAACACTCTGATCTCCAACTGACACAGGACAGGAAGTCAGTTAATTCTCAATTCATTCCTATTTGACTGACATTGAGGCTCTCATAGGAATACAGGGGGGAGAGCAGGGGTTAACTGTCCAGACCCCTGCTGTCCCTTCCATTACATAGGAAGCAGCACAGCCATTAGGCCGCTTCCTAATCTGTCAGTATGCCACTAGGAAAGAGCTGGGGCACAAGCTCCTCCCCATGGGAGGGGCGGGATGGAAGGGGGATGAGTGTGCTGAGGGAGAGATTCCCCCACATGCAGGCAACTTGTCTCATCGCTTTCATCCGGAACCTGCATGTGGAGGAAGCGGTCTCTCAGCGAGCTCAGTTTACAGGTCCTTCCTCTCCTGCAGCAGCCAGCGGCATGTAAGGGAGCTTTAAGGTCCAAAGGGCACTTACAGTACGTGCTGCTGGAGAAGAGGATGGATATCACCACTGCCACCAATGGAATAAGGTCCACAGTTTGCTGGGAGGGGACTGAGAAGTAGACACAGGCGGGAACGCATCACTGACTGCAGCAAAGGACTTTCTTCTACAGCTGGCGTGTTCCCATCTTGGATGTGGAACAAAAAATACATGCGTCTGTTCTGGGGCTAGGGTTGCCACCTGGCTGGCATCTCACCGGCAAGGCCGGTATTTTAGTGCCCGTGCTGGTAATTAATTTTACTACCAGCAATATTTATTGACAATATTTTACTGTGTGGACGTTACTAATGAGGCTTCTATTGTGGAGCGCTCATTAGTTAACACTGTGCCTCCACCACCACTTGCATTAGTGGGGGGGGGAAATGAAAGACCCACACACTCGCCTCAGCTATTTGCTCGCGCTGTGGGGGAGCAGTCATTACTCACTGTAAGCTCAGGACCTGCAAGACGTCATCAGGCTGGAGTGCAGGTCCTCTCCTGAGCCTCCAGTCAGAGAGAGTGTTCACCGCGGAGCGAGCAAATGGAGGAGGCAAATTTTATTATTCTTTTGCAAAATCAGAGAAGGGGGCAATAATGGGGACATTCATCTTGGACCTTCATCTGACTAAAGGTATGTGGACCTTTAATAAAACTAGTTGAGTACCCCTGACAGAGAAACTGACTTCCTGTCCACATAACATCCTGTGTCATTTGGAAAGTCTGATTGCTGGTCACATGACACAGGCGAGAATCAGAAGGGAGGGGACCTCTCACAAATGCAGTCACTGGTAAGAAGATTACATTCCCTACAGATTACATCAGGTACCTTTCTAACAGGTCAGAGAATATTTTTTTTTTTGTTGCAAGAGTTCTTCTTTAAAGGCAACCTGTCACCTCTACTATGCTACCCTCACTGAGAGTTTATAAAATGTTCATTGTGTTACACTAAACCTATAAATTACACTTTTAATTTCATTTGCAGACGAATTTAATAAGTATTATGCATTTTTGTACTTCCTGCCTTTTATGTAAACAAAAAAAAACAAAAAAAAAATAATAAGTCATATTTTCCCCCTCTGACTCATCTCAGGTTAATTTGCATATGTATCAAATCGTTTTTTTTTTACATAATAAAAGCACACAGAGCTATGGGGAATGGATATTGCGGATGCGCTAGTGGCCATCTACCAACCCATGTCCTCAGCTCTATACCCAAAATCCAGGTGACAGGTTCCCTTTAAGCTCTCATTTCAAAATTATTTTTTGGGTCATACTGTACTACTCCATGAATAATTTGCCGCTGTTTGATTTTGGATGTGATAGGCTTCATCATTATCGTAGAGGATCATTTCTTACATTTACATTGAACGTGTCTAGTAGTGAAAACCCTTTCTTCACAAGTTTAATATGAAAACATAAACTTTAGACAGGTTGACCTACCCTTGAATCGTGGCCAATCAGCTCTTTACACTCATCACATGTGTTGGCAAACAGGCTGTCATAGCACGGTATACAGTAAGGACCTCCTTCCATCTGGATATACTTCCTTCCATATAGAGACTCCTTACAGCTATCACAGTTAAATGGTTCACTCATTTTTGTGCTGGTTCTTAGAGAGCAAAAGAAAAAGAACTCCTGGTTAAAATATAGTTTCTTTGGTAATTCTTCATACAAACTTGTGCAGTATAATTTAATACGGATGAAGCACTGCTTACTGAGGACAGTCACAACTTTAATATTCATCCCATGGTTTTACGTTTCCTCCCACAATACTCCACTCACTTGCCTATATAACCAGAGCAGACGGACACCCCTCTTAACAGTTTAAATGTTTCAGCCACATGCATTGCAAACTTAAAATCAAGCACTCAGACATGCAATCTCTATATACAAATACAAGAACTGCACATCAGGATTTCCATGTTAAAGAGGCTGCACGGGAGCCTACGTTCACCATGTGCAATGTGAAGAGTTCGCTGGAGTGGTATACAGAAAGCCAGAGACTGAGCATATGTGTCCACCTCAGTACATTTACTGTGGTGGACACAAAATCTGTTCAATAGAAAGAGCAGGGGTTGCTACTCTAACATTATTCCTATAAGTTAAATACCCCCCAAAAAAATTATATAAATTATGTCCTGGATTTAAACAGCACTGGTCAGCAGGATCAAAACGATCAAACCAGGTGTACTGCCTGATTGGGTTGATCCTGGTGATTAAAAAGATGCCCTTCTGGTCAAAATCCGTTGCAGCATTCCTGAGGGAAAAAAAAAAAAACAGACAGAACCACATTCGCTTTGCAAAGGAGGGTTTCAGTGCACAGAGAAGCACGGCCAAGCTCCACAGTGCACTTAAGCTTTCCAGTGCTGGCCATGCTATTTGGTTCACATTTAAGTGGTTTTAATTGGACCATTTAATTTATCATATCTTGTATTAGAGAATTTTTTATTTATTTTTTAAAACAATTCCACCATGATTTTTGTTGTTTTGTTGTTACAGCATTCCCTATGCACTTAAAATGATATAATGGCCTTATTCTGCGGGTCAGTAAGATTATGGAGATACCATCTGTAAAGTTTTGCTACTTTTAAAAATAAGAAAACCTTTGAAGAAAAATAAACATTTTTTTTTATATATTTCTGTCTACAGAGCTGTGTAAGGGCATGTTCTTGTATGGCAAACTATACTATCATTTTGGGGTACCATTAACTTTTTCCATGACTTTTTATTGAATTTAAGTGGGAACAAAATGACAAAAAAAAATTGTGAATATATGGTATGGGGTAATATCTTAATACACTTTCACACTCACTCCGGAGGTAGAGGTAGCACTCCTGTCCCTGTTCCCGGGCCACTTTAGTTTGGCCACACAAAAGATTATCCTGAGAGGTGGAAATCCTCAGTTCCTCCTTCCTGGACACAATGGGTAGAAGCTATTATGATAAGGTAAGTAGGATGGAGAAGCTTGCAGCAGAGGATGCTAAATCGAAGACTACCTTTAAGACTTGGCTGCCCTGGTCTCAATTTAGGTCACCCCCGGTCACGCCATTCCCAGTGGGTGTCTGCTGTATTATAAAGACAGCACTTGCCAACATCAGATATCACAAGCACCGAAATAAAAAAAAAAAAAAAAAAAAAGTGTTGAATTCTATCGAAGGCTTTTCAGTGAAAGGAGATTTTGGAGAAGCGAAACTGAGAAAGCAAGCATTAAAATAAGCCTCATCTAATCACAGAAGAAACGGTCTACGATGACAGACTGGTTGCTTCAACTTATATATACACAAATAAAATTAATTTAGGCCCTTTCACACTGTTTTAGTTGTTTGGCTTATACACTGGGAAACCACTTGATGCATACGTCAAACAGATTTATTGGCCACCATTCAATAAATGGAGGCCATTTACTGCTGGGTAAGCCCAATAGAACGGCCAAGTTTTTGGTGGGGCCGCACTGTGTGCGGTCTGCATTTTTTTGAGGCCCCATTGAAATGAATGGGTCCGCTTCCGATCCACAAAAAATGTGTATTGGATGCAGACTGAATATATGGTTGTGTCCATGAGCCCTAACAGTGCAGAATTATTGTAACAAATTCTCTTTAATGGCGTTTTCGGAGATTTTTATACTGATGAACTATCCTCTAGACAGGTCATCAGTATCTGATCCGTGGGGGTCTGACACCCGAGACCCCTGCCAATCAGCTGTTTTGAGAAGACAGTGACACTCACCGGAGCCTTCTTGCAGCTTACCAAGCACTGTGCCGTACATTGTATAGCAGCAGTGCTTGGTATCGTGCTCAGACCCATTCACTTCCAGAGGAGTACTGCTGCCTTCTCAAACAGCTAATTGGCGGGGGCCCGATCAGATACCGATGACCTTGTCCAGAGGATAGGTCATCACTATAAAAATCTCGGAAAACCCCTTTAAGGGTCCATTCACACGTCCTGTTTTTTTTCATCCTGAAAAACGGTCCGTTTTTTGCGGATCCGTTGTTCCTGAAAATGTTTCCGTATGTCATCCGTTTTTTTGCGGATCCGCAAAAAACGGAAACATGTATACATTTCAATAATCAAATAAAGTTGTTTGGATTTCTTTGAAAAAAAATTGAAAAAAATAAATAAAAAAAATGTGTTATGTGTTTCCAGGAACGGAATCCGCAAAAAACGGATGACATACGGAATGACATCCGAATGTCATCCGTTTTTTGCGGATCCATTGACTTTGTATTGTACCAGGATCCGATTTTTCAGGACAAGAATAGGACATGTTTTATATTTAAACGGACATGCGGAACGGAACAACGGAAACGGACAGCACACATTGTGCTGTCCGATTTTTTCCAGGACCCATTGAAAATGAATGGGTCCAGATCTGGTCCTGATCTGTTCCTGAAAAAACGGAACAGATCAGGAAAGAAAAAACGGACGTGTGAATGGACCCTAAAAGGACTCTTTACATGGACAGACGATCAGAGCAATCATTTTGAACAAACATTCCTAGGAATGCTCATTCCCGATAATTGCCCTGTGTACCACCTATTACCCAATGAACTGGTGAAAGCATAGTTTATGCGCACACCAAAATCCGCAGATCGTCCTGTGTAAACTGAGCTACGGCCAGGAAACAACAAATCAATATGAGTGATTGCAGCAGCGATTGTCGTCCCCGTACAGAAGAGATCATTCCTGTAAGTAAAATGCAGCTCTCACCTCCTCTGATGAACAGGCAGTTATCCTGAACAGATTGTGCTCGATAATTGCCTGCCGAGTCAATCCTTTCGGCTACCTCCACGTCTGCAATCGCAATTGTGGTATTCTGTTTTGGCATATGCCGTACACAGTTGGGTGCTGGAAGTCAGGGGTATGCCGGATACAGCAATTCTGGTATCTATTCCTACACTAGATCAGGATACTGAAATTGCGATTACAGATGTGGACGTAGCTTTATACTGTTAAATAGTAGCAATCGCTAGTGCTTATGGGTTGTCCTACACCTTAGCCTACTTTCACACTGGCATTTTGGTTTCCGTTTGCGAGATCCGTTATGGGCTCTCACAAGCGGTCCAAAATGGATCAGTTTTGCCCTTAATGCATTCTGAATGGAAAAGGATCCGCTCAGAATGCATCAGTTTGGCTCCGTTCAGTCTTCATTCCGCTTTGGAGGCGGACACCAAAACGCTGCTTGCAACGTTTTGGTGTCAGTCTCACGAAACTGAGCCAAATAGATCTGTCCTGACACACAATGCAAGTCTATGGGGACATATCCATTTTCACGCACAATAGAAAAAGGATCCGTCCCCCATTGACTTTTGATGGTGTTCAAGATGGGGCCGTCTTGGCAATGTTAAAGATAATGCATATGGATCAGTTCTTAACGGATGCATTATCTGAACGGATGCGTTTGTGCAGATACATGACAGATCTGCACCAAACGCGAGTGTGAAAGAAGCCTTACATTTCACAAGCAAATTGTAGTGCTGTAACAATTCTGCACTAATGGTGCTCCTTTTGGGCTCAGTTTATTCAGCGCACTGAAATAACCTTTGTTCTGCAGCGGACATATCTTTGCCATGGTGGTGCACTGATTCACTGGAACTTTATCAGCGTAGGTTGTTCTTTATATAAAAGGCTAGGAAAGCAGTCCATTAAAGTCATACCTAAATGTTGTGCACACAAAACAAACAGTCTTATCAGTATACACATCCCAGGAGCAAGTCTGAAAATCAAACACGCTTCAGCCCTTTCCCTTTTCGGTCAACAAAATGAAAACCACTCCCTGTATTGTATCACGGGAATAAAGGTGAAAGCAAAAATAGGTCTTCAGTCTGTCTCAAGGTGAGTGGGCAAAGTGATACAAGAGAACCCTTCACCACAATTGTACGGTAATTATTAGAGAGTTATAGAATATTTTCTGGATATACATTTCTTTCTTTAAATTGCAGCTGTCCTGGGTTTTATATAGCAAAATGGTTGCAATAAAATATTCATTAGGGGATCTGCCTTTATCCCACTGTCCTAAGCTGTGGGATAAAACTCATCTAAATATACCAACCTGACTGGCCCATCATATAAATGTTTATGGGAGGCCTCCGACGACAGATGTTGGGGGGAGATAAGAATCTGGCAGTTGGATTTCAACTGCCCAGTCCTTTTGTTCTATGTGACTAAGAGGTATTCCGGTTATAACAAGTTATCGCCTATCCATACGATAGTTGTTCTCTATCAGATTGGTGGGGGTCCTACAGCTGGGACTCCCACCAATCAGGAGAACAGGGGCAAAGTACCCTGTGAAGCCTCCTCGTAAATGGACAAAGTGTTTGGTAGGAAATGTGGCACTTATATGGGAGTGCCGGAGAGAGCCGAAAGCTCTCCTGTGGATAGGGGATAACTTGTTAAAACCAGAATACCCCCTTTCAGCTGCTGCCAGAGGTGTCTGGAAGGGGCTCTCTCCCGTCTTCCCAATCAGGACACATGCAGTTTTGCAGGTAGTTCTACATGAAAGACCATTTCTTATTCCCCTTAATATGGGATAAAAGTTTCATACATACTGTACAGCTAAAAGGAATCAGATTTCTAAATTACTAACCGCATTGAAACCAATTACTGGCATCCTCATTGGCCGCAGAAGATGCCAGTAAGAAGCCCGGAAGAGCGAGATTCTGGCTTTTCCAACCTTTAGATGCCGTGATCTCAGCATCTAAAAAGGCTTTAATCACCGCGATCAGGATTATTGCCGGTCAAGGTCATTAGCCAAAGGTCCCTGCTGTTTGAAACAGCTCATACCCGCCGGCCATGACGCTTGCTGCACGTGCAAGCTAGCCCCATGTTTGCACTTCGCTCCAGCGCTGTACTTGTACAAGGGTTAAGTATAATGGGGTCCAGCGGATATCCGTACGATGTTCCAGCAGACAAGCAGCGAGTCGGCCAGAAACAAACTGCTGTGGTTTGTGCCCGGACGATACTCCATTTGTCTGCTGGAACAGGGTGTGAAACTAGCCTTATTGTTTTGTTAATGGGGAGATAAGCTGTTGTCAGAGGAGCCTGGCAGCAGCCGTCTCCCCTCTCCTTATTAAAGGGGTTGTGTCACTTCAGCAAACAGCATTTATTATGTAGAGAAAGTGAATACACTTACTAATGTATTATGACTGTCCATATTGCCCCGCTTTGCTGGCTGGGTTCATTTTTCCCATCAAATTATACATGGCTTGTTTCCATGGTTACGACCACCCTGCAAACCATCAGCAGTGGTTGTGCTTGCAGGGAAAAAGCAGCAGCCTATGTCATCTCCCACACATTTTTTCCTATATGGCAGGGTTGTTGTAACCATGGAAATGAGCAGTGTGTAATACACATGTCTGTTAGGCCAATTCTGCATGTTTTTGAGGAACAGGAGAAATATCGTGTATGACCAGCTTTAAGCCAAACCACTTGGAACACTTTATATTTAGCATCAATTAGCAGAGCGCAGTAATTTGAGCGCCAAATCAGATTAGATTGGAAAGTAGATGGTGGCCACATTCGGACAGGAACTAATCTGAGCTGATACAGTACAATATCTTGGCGATATCTAATAAGGCTTTTTTGCCATGAAATTTGTCCTGCGCTCTTCAGTCCTGTTTTGCATGTACTCCGGAGCTCCAGACATCCATACACAAGTCTGAATATACACAGTTCTAATATTAGGCAGCTTTCACATGGCCACAATACCCAGACCTCCCACTGTTCACTGAACCAGACTTGGATCACAACAGGATAAACCGTGGGAGTTCGTAGTATGGGGACCATGTGAAAGTAGTCTTTGGTTGCATCAAAGCTATACTAGGTGTACAGTTAACTACAGAGGCCAAAATCTGCATGACACCATCTACCCTCATAACTGAAGAAAAAACTACCGTATGTTTTCGGGCTTTGTGATAAAGTTCTTTTCATGTCAAAACTTTAAGTGGTTTTCGAATGTTAGAAATGCCTGGGACCCTACTATAGATGATACTTACCCATGTAGCCTAATAGTTTGGACTTTTCAGATGTGGCAATATGTAATAGGTTTATTTATTTAGTGTTTATATATTATTATATATGTAAAATTGGGAAAGGGGACAATTTATACTTAATATTTTGGTGTGTTTTTTTAACCATTTCCCCCTTAGGGGCTAGAACCTGGGATCTTTTAATCCCTTGTCCTATTCACCCTAATAGAGCTCTATCAGGGAGCTTACCATGGCAGCCAGGGCAACAAGGATTACACTGTTGGGGCTCCGATCACAACTGCCACTGCACCACCAATGATGAGGAGGGGAGAGGGGACCCTGTGGCCATTTCTAATACTGGATAAGCCCTTTAAAAAAAGTTTGCATTAGCAAAGACAACGACTTTCTAAATGCAACCACCATGGCGATCAGTGGCCCAGCCCAGCCCCCGAAAACAAAACCCATTGCTGCGAAAGCCACTGCCAACCAGGCCGCTGCAGGGGAAATGTGGTAGTACATAACAATCTGAAGCCCCGTTCCCCAGTTATGATACCTTCTCTTAATATGCAAATTAGACCTTTGGTGCAACAAAGGGCATCGCCGTTGCTCTTGTTGCACCCAAGCTCTAAGATTTCTTTAGTCAGCCCTTCCCTTTGCCACTGCCTGACCCTGTCAATCAAAGCAAGCAAGGAGAGGCTGGCCACAGAAATGAGCAGAGCATGGGTACAACAAGAGCAATGGCGACGCCCTCATAGCACCTAAGACCCAATTTAAATATTCAGAAAAAGTATCGTAACTCGGGAATGGAGTCTCAGATGAACAAAAGAAAAGCAGCATTTTAAAAATCAGGTGAACCACAGCTATGTGTCCATGTAGATAGTTGGATAGGGAGATCACTGGTGACAGATCCCTTTAAGCTTTCAGAAGGCAATGTAACACTTCCAAATGTAAAGTGACGTAGATACACGTGAGATGTGGTAAACAGACCAGACTCCAAGCGATTTAATTAGAGGCAGAACCTGACATTTATTCCCTGCTTTCATCAAATGTTAAATAGAGAAGCGTGATGTCAACACTTGCAATTAAAATCAGTGCTAGAATTCCTGACAGGTAAAAACAGCATTTGGTTTATAAGTTCTCAGGGTTGCAAAAATATTAAGCCATTTCTCCCGAAACAATGTGGTCACACACAACATGATCAGTCAGGTTCACTAATATGCTGGCAGGCGCCTGTTTAAAGCATATATTTTCTGTTTATTCTCAGTTACCAGTAAAGGCTTGTTCACATGGATGTCAGGCTGAATCCACACCTTCGTTTTCAATGAAAATCCGCACTGCTGTCCACATGGCAGAGGAGGATTTCCATGTGGCTTTCCAAACTGCGTCAAGTTGGGACAGTTCCCGTGTGGGAAAGGACTAAAGCCACAGGTAGACCACTACATGCAAAATGTAGAACCATGACAGAAACCTGGGGGTCAGCCTCAGATTTGTCCTGTGGAAGCATACCTTAAAAGGGGTTCTGCACTTTGGCTAGATCAACAGCATCTGATCGGCAGGGTGTTGGACCCTCGCCGATCAGATGCTGATGATCTATCTATAGGATAGATCAGTTTAAACAAAGTGCAGAACCACTTTAATTTCTAAAATACAAACGTGAATGACCTCATCTAAACAGGCCAACAGACTTACAGATAAACTTCAAAACTGTTTTTGCAAAACTAAATTGTGGTAGTTTAATTCTGTCACCTCCCCTAACCCAAAATCCGATTTTAAAGCAGCCATGCAGCACAGCTTACCTTGATTAGGCTGTGCTCTTTCATCTTGTAATCCGTCCAGTAGTTTCTGTAAAAAATGACTTATGGTTATGCAAATTAGCCCTGAAGGTGCCCAGAGGGGCGTTTTGTTCCCCTTAGTGAGCCCAGTAATGCCCCTCTTACAGTGCCCAGCCCGCCTTCCTTGCGACTGTCTAACCGCCCCCAGCCTGCCACAGCCTCTCCTCCCTCTCCCTCACGGCCGAACGAACTCTCGCACAGGCGCAGTACCCACTGAGGGCTGCGCCAGTGCGATCTGCAGGAGACTGAGGGCAGGAGCTTCATCCTCGTCACTGGGCATGCGCCGAGCCCAGTGACGTCCGTCCGATGCTCGCTCTTCCCTCAGTGGGTACTGCGCCTGTGCGAGTTCGTTCGGCCGTGAGGGAGGGGGAGGAGAGGGATAAGAGGCTGTGGGGGGCTGGGAGCGGTTAGACAGTCGCAAGGAAGGCGGGCTGGGCACTGTAAGAGGGGCGTTACTGGGCTCACTACGGGGAACAAAACGCCCCTCTGGGCACCTTCAGGGCTAGTTTGCATAACCATAAAAGTAGTTTACAGAAACTACTGGACGGATTACAAGATAAAAGAGCACAGCCTAATCAAGGTAAGCTGTGCTGCATGGCTGCTTTAAAATCCGATTTTGGGTTAGAGGAGGCGACAGAATCCCTTTAAAATATTTTAATCAAATAAATTTAGCAAAAAATTGATATGTGCTAGAAATACGGTATGTATATTCCTCGGAATACATTTGCAGCATTTACTGTATAGTGTAAAATAAGAATTACCAATGATCTGCACAAGCGCTCAACTTCTCAAAAACACAGAAAAGCTTGTATGAACACTGGCGAAAACTCTTATTTTAAGGGTATTCACAAGCAGTGGTTAAGGTACGGTCAAAACCGCATCCAAATCACGTGCATTGTTACTACTGTTTTCGATACATTTTTAACTGTATTTCAACTGTAATCTTTTAATGCTGTTCTTTTACATTTCTTGTGACTTGTAAATATATTGAAAAACATCCTTATTCACCGCTCCTGTCATTTGCTAATTAGCACTTTGACGCAATGGAAGTTGTCGCTTTCTTCCTCAGAGTCAAGACTGCCGATGCAGTTTGTAAGGCAACATCCTGCTGACAAGTTTCCTTTAAGGGCACTTTTTGGCTCAGCTAAGGCAGAGTTCACAGCACAGTTTATTTTTCAGTTTTTTGGATGGATCTTTAAAAAAAAAAAATAATTAGATATATGGATTCTGAGCATTAGTTATGCACATTTGGTTTCCATAAGCCATTTCTGTCCGAGATCCTTTATCTTAGACCGTTCAGAAGAATGGAAAAGTAAACGGTGATGTGAACTCGCCCTTAGACTTGCATCATAATTCCATTGTGTGGCGTTTGATTTATCGTTTGTAGTGATCCATACAGTAGTTGTCCCCTACATAAGTCCATAGTTTAATTTACAATACAGAAAACAGTAAAATTATCCAAAAAGTACATTTGACAGGAAAATAGGAAACCTGAGTATGTAGTGTGGATATTGTATATACATATTCAAGATAAAGTTTTGGGCCTGTTAGACATAAATATGATTACTTTATACAAGATGGTCTATTGAAACCAAAATACAAATGGTAGTAATGTGTGGAAAAGCAAATCTGAATAAAGGGGTAGTGGCAGGATACAATCCATGACCAAGACGACAGCATGCAAAAAGACCCACAGTTTGAGGTTTTAGATAAAAAAAAATCCCAGAGGATCCATGAATCTTCCGGCACCAGTGAAGTCCATTCTGGTTAATTGCCAGTAATATATTTGTCTTGGAGACTCATTGCTTCTAGTTCTAAGGGCAAGTAGTGTCATGCAATGACGCAATGAAGACTATTACAAACATAAATTTTCATTTTATCACTCTTGGTAGAAGTATTGAGGATTCTCATGTTATTAGGAGTACTTTAGGCATGCCAAAAAGAAGCCAGCAAGTACAAACCGGTGGAGAGAGTCTTACTCCATAGAGTCATTTCTTATGAAATTAGCTCCAGCTTGTGAGTGAGGCAATTTTCACACACGCATATACATCCCAGGATACAAGCTCCATGTGACGGTTGTATTTCCCATGCTGAACACTGATCCTCTGAGGTGAACTCACAGCAGCATAATGATTTATGATGCTGTGTGTTACTGCCTGACTGCATAAGGACGTGACTACAGTTCAGTAGAACCTTTGTCATGCCGGAATACACACCATCATAAATCATTATGATGCTGCGAGTTCACCTCAGAGGATCAGTGTTCAGTCCAAGAAATACAGCGTGTTTCGCAGACTTACCACGCGCTTGTGAAATTGGCCCGAGACTGAAAATTAGATAAACACTGAGGAAGGGACTACTGGAAATATAACAATCTGTGTACAGTGCTGTGGAACGTGTAAGCATTATAAGCAACATGAAATAAATACTTCCCGAATGAATCAATTTTGGATTCAGGTTTTTCCAGGGATTCCGGACAAGCCTTTGCAATTCTGTTAATCCTATATAAAAAGGTGAACATTAATTGCCAACAAATAGTTCCCAGCATGGTATAAATGTTTAGTCAGGTGTGCCAATCAGAAGCACCGCATCACTTTAAGCCTTACGGCACTTGGTTGCTGATCTAGCTTTTGTTACTTTGTTACTAAGGAAAGCAAAGATGTACGTGCCATAAAAGCAGCACTTGGTCTTTGGAAAGAGGTTTGGTTGCTCCATCCCCTTAAAGACCTTGTGACCTCTGCATTGTGACCCCTTCCCTAAACTACAGTAATCATTAATAAGCATATAGGGAGAGCCTGTCAGCAGTTCTGATCACGCAAAACTTATGACAGCACTAGGTAGGTGCTGGGGAGAGAAGGACAAATGTACTGTCTGAAGCTTTTTTCAGTTGCAGTGTGAATGTGAACTTTTCTTCTCAAAGATTATGCTCCTGCAAGTGCAGTGACCCAGTGATTCACTGCTAAAGGGTTAATACTCAGGTTCAATCACTTTAAAATGTCTGCTATCCTAACAGTGAACTGATCACAATGTATCCCAAAAGGTTACATGAAATGAACAAGTTAAACTGACCGTTCTCAAGTGTAGTTGCCAGGAGACGGGCTAGTCCTGCCCAACTGGTTAGTTTAGAGTCTGCTAAAGAGAGACAAGACTAGCTTTGCTGTGCTCTACCAAGTAGGCCCTGAAAGAACTATTATCCAGGAAAACATTTTCCGAGAGTGGTAAACTGCCAGGAAGCAGCTTTGTTAGAAGATTAGCCCCCGAGAGAAGGAATCACTAAATATTTACAAAATGTTGAGGACCAATTTAAGGCCGTGCTGGACCAAGTAAGGTAAATGTGAGTTTATAGCAATAGACTTTATTGCATGTGGAAAGGGTCAATTGCTTCTGGTGCTCGCTACAGGCCATCCAATGCAGGACTGCACCCCACAACTGGGAACTGCAGATAAAAACTGGGGGTGACTGAGCACCTATGGTCAATCTATAAAAAGAGACTCAGGACTACCACCTCCTTTATACAGCTTTTGAGAAATGCCTACTCTTGCATATACCTCAGAACTGTGCCTACCACTTGCACTTGTACCACAACCTTAATCATCTATTTAGTAAAGAGAGACTTTGTTATAAACCGAAACAGGCCTGGTCATTGCCTCCACCATGCACGGTCAATGCACTTAATATTAAGGGCAACCCTGCCATGACACCAAAGACCAAGCTGTGCTCTCCCCTCCTGGGCTCCCTGCACAGCTTCCTTGTAGGCAAAGCTTCACTCTGAAGTGCTCTCTGTATTGAGCTGCTTTACAACTCCTCCCATCTGCTGAGTGACAGCTATAGAAGTCTCCTGGTTGGACAGTACAGCTGTCACTCAGAGCAGAGGGTGGGGGTTATTGAAGCAGATTCTGCAGAGCGCGCTTCACAGTGCACCGCTGTCTCCTGGGTACTTTCAGGAGCAAACTGCTGACACTCTAAAAAGTATTTTTACCTTTACATTCAGTTGCATTCCTTCTGCTGTGCTTCTACACAATGTGTGGGAGGTGTGTGCCGATGAAGCAGAGCAGGAAGTCCTCTCCATTACATTGTGCAAGTTTAGGAATCCTTGATGTGTCAGCATGCAGAGCATGGCTCGATTGCTGGCACACAGAAAATAAGTAGAAAGATAAATATTACAAAGTTGAAAGGTCTTTAAAGGTTTTTCTGGGAGTCTGATACTCGTGGCCTAAAGATAGTTCATCTGAGGGTGGGTGGGAGCCAATCAGTGCTCAAAAAGGCCACAGCGCTCTGGTGATCAACATGTACTTTCCTTAGGCCAGTGACATGTTCATCGTGACATTACCCATCTGCATCTCAATCCCATTCATCAATATTAAACTCCCAGAAAACCCCTTTAAGCCATTACTGAATACTATAGTTTAGCAGGAGGGTTTTCAGAGGGGACAGTATCTTTTAACCATTGGATGTCAGGGGTAATTTTTTATACACTTTCCCTGGCCTGAGGAACTACATTGCTTGCAAGTGGGTGGGAAATTATTAGCCAAAGATCTACGGGGGGGGGGGGGGGGCAAAACCCAGCTCTACAACAGGATCCCCGTTTGATTTTTGCAGTGGGGCTCCCTCTCTTCTATATATGTCGCTAAGAAAAAGTTATCATTTTATTTTAATAATGGTTTAGTATCGATCAATAGCCACCACTGTTTGCGTGTTGAGGGATTCCAGGAAGATTTCCTACACTGCAAAGAACAAAATGAAATGGAGTTTAAAGAAAATACATATATCATACACTAAGACTACATTCACACAAAACGTATTTTGTTTGTGTCAGATTTTTTTTGCGGATTGGATGAGGACCCATTCATTTCAATGGGTCCACAAAAAAAAGGCAGACAGCACACCGCGTGCTATCCGCATCCAGAGGTCCGTTCCGTGGCCCCACAAAAAAAAAAAAAATATAGAGCATGTCCTATTCTTGTCTGTTTTGCAGACAAGTATATTGTTACAATGGATCCACACAAAAAAAAAAAAAAAAAATTCAATACGGATGCCAAAAGGGCGTCATCCGTATTTTTGCAGATCAGTGTTTTGTGGACCGCAAAACACATACGGTCGAGTGAATGCAGCCTAAAAATTGTATTTAGTTTGCAGGCAATGCTTAATAAGTAATTAAATATAATTTCTCATGCCAATTTTACTAGATAATCTTGGAGTTTCAGTCATTCATAGCCATTAGTGAAACTGACTTTTCCCATTTATTGATCTAGTGAGGGAAACACTAAGCTTTCTGTACAGTAACCTGTGAGGTATGCTGGCCTCTCTAACCTCTCCCTCGGGTCATGCTCTGTATGAGTGATAGGCAAATATGACACAGCCATACAGGTGGCAAGATCTGTCTGCTCGCAGAAGCTAAAAGCCGAGAATGAAAGCATGAGAAAAGGAACCACCCTGTCTGCATCAAGGCGTCATTCAAATATCTGAAACTGGCCAGTAGACAAAACTACTGACATCTCTCCCTTCTGCTCAGGTAATGCAAACCTCCAGTAAAACCAGAAAACTTGCCTATGGCTGTGAGCCTGTCTGTGCTGCAAGTCTGCTTGTACGGACATATAAACCAATTACTCCTACTAACAACAACTGTAACCAATGTAGGTTTGGCATACATTTGGGCACAAGATGATCAGGGCATTGCAGACTATACAAGGTAAGGAAGGGCACAACTGTACATTTCCTTTCCAACTCTAAGGTCTCGCCAGCATTCTGTCAGTGAAAAACTGCCATTTCCAACTACCAGTTTGCATCAAAAATCTGTTAAGTTAATGTTTTTTTTCTGCACCGATTCAAGTGAGTTTTTGATATGCATTTCACATGCAAGAATAAAAACTGAAAATTACAACACAGCCTCCCCCAGCAACTATCGGTTTCGGGATGGGGCTTTGTGAAAAATGGACAGTATAGAACACAGTGCAATATTTTTTATTTAATGCAAAGATGATCGGTGAAAAACTGTTTACATACACGTACTCCCTGAAATGAAAAGGGGCAGGATTTAGTCCGGATGCTGTCCTTCCACAATACGCAAAACTCACGTGTGAAAGAGGCCTAAACGTCCCCAAACATCTTATTCGACTGACATCTCACCCCCATGCACATATGCAAATATGACACTGCCAAAACTTCACCAAGGTAGCGATGCTCGCGTTTACGTTTTGCATTCCCAATAGCCATAGAATTTACCTTCTGGCAAATGTTCAGTGATGTATGGGTTAGAGGAGAACAATTCCCTTGTTACATGTTTTTGATCTAACAAAACTCATCACGGAGTGACTGATCCTCTGGGCAATAAATTACTGAAGTCTCACCAGCACCTATAGGAGTGCCAGTATTTTCTTATTTATCACTAAAGGAGATGAGCACCATTACCTTAGCCGTGGAGATAGAGATATAAGCTACTGCCAGACATCTCTGCTGGTGGCTTATCTCCTGGGAGCACAAAAGGATTGGGCACTGTAATTCAATGGCAAATCCTTCTCTCCCGCAACATATGTTAAGGGAGATCACACACACACTCACATGCAATGCGGAGTGAAAAGTTTGATTCCCCAGATTAAAGTTTTTAAATGTCAATTAAAGTGGATCACTTCATAAATATGGAGCTCATTCTAAACCACATATTTCTCAATTGATTTACACCATAAAGTGGCATAAATACACTGAAAAAAAAAATCTACTTCCCTTCACATGGTTTATTAGAAATCTATCTGCCTGCAGCCACCACTAGGAGGAGCTCAGTGTGTAGAAATGAATGAAATTATCAGTGATTTTACTGGGAGCTCTACATAACCTCTTTGCACTGAGCTCCCCCTAGTGGAGGCTGATGTAAAACACTGTGAATCTATATCAGGAACAGGAGAAGTAGTTCAGTGCCGAGTCCACACTCCCCTCCAGGCCCTATAACAGTTATGGTAAGTACAACACTCCACACCCTTGAAATGTGTAGCAGCAGTCAAAATTTTTCTGCAAAGTAGATGTCAATAGGGGAGTGATCTATTCTAATTTAAAGAAGCATTCCCTGCCACCTGACCCAAATTCCAAATGAGATCATACATGCCTGGAGCTGTGGGTTATCTTCTCCCAATTACATATACAAAAAGAGAACCACTGGATAGTGAAAGGTTTTCCTGAACATATAAGAATACGAGTGCTCCAACAATAAACTTGCCAGGGTCACTTGACAAAAAAACAAACAAAAAAAAACACACAACTGAACCCTAGATTACAAGACCCTTTATACAGTAGAATAATAAGCAGTAATACATTTGCAATCATTACTTCTTAAAGACAGACCAGCGGGAACAGCTATATCACCCAACTCCCCCATAAGAGAGAGTCATGGCCGAGTATAAATGCATTGTTAAAGGGGAGAGATGAGAAAGCAGCCGCCAGAAAATGCTGGTGGCAGCATATCTAAGGCTAGTTTCACACTAGCGCTAAAATGTTCGGGCAGGCTGTTGTGGTAGAGGAACAGCCTGTCCGAGTTAATCGCATACAGCGGTTTTTGTTTGGCCTAATTCCAGCACTAATGCCAGAAACAAACCGGATCCCGGGTCCCGTTATAGTCAATGGGCTCTGGCAGCTAAAGGTAGTATCCGGCTATGATGCAATTAACTCCTCTACTGGAACATTTTATCACTAGTGAGAAATTAGCCTTAGGCCTCTTTCACGCGGGTGAGGGCCAGATAGGATGCAGGTGTGTTCAGGGAAAATCATTGCGTTCTTCAATTTTTTTTGCCGCGCAAGTGCAATGCGTTTTGCACGCACGTGATTAAAAGAAAACCAGAATGTTTAGTACCCAGACTTCACTAAAGTTCGGGTTCAGTGTTCTGTAGATTTTATCATTTTCAATTACAACATGGTTATAATGGAAAATAATAACATTCTTTAATACAGAATGCAAAGTCAAATGTCAATTGCGGGTAAAAAAAAACAAAACAAAAAAAAAAAAAAAACACACACACACACACACACACACACACACACACACACACACACACCTCAACCCATCCACTTGATCGCGCAGCCAGGATCCTCCTCTTTGTTCTTCTTGAAGGACCTGCAAAAGGACATTCGCTGACGTCATCGCGCTCACCACGTGGTGAAAACTGATCCGTCCCCCTTTGACTTTCAATGGTGTTCAATACGGATCCATTTTGGATATGTTAAAGTGAACCCGTCACCGGGATTTTGGGTATAGAGCCGACGACATGGGTTGCTAGATGGCCGCTAGGATTCACAGAAGCACCACTTTTCTAAAACATAACCTTTAATAGCATAACGTTAAAAACCAATACACCCTTATCAATTATAGAAAAGACTAAAATCGAAAAGAAACCCGATGTCGAGTTGCTATTCCAATGCCTAATGCTTGCAGGAAGCTAGGCAGATATCTATTAGGCCTTGAATGGGGGCGATATCACTAGTGCTGGCCCTATTACTGCCACCCTAGATGGCCGCTAGCACATCCGCAATACCCAGTCCCCATAGCTCAGTGTGCTTTTATTGTGTATAAAGGCAGATTTGATACATATGCAAATTAACCTGAATGAGTCAGAGCTTGAAACGGATGCATGCGGTTGTATTATCTGAACTGATGCATTTGTGCAGATCCATGATGGATCCGCACCAAAAACTGGAGTGTGAAAGTAGCCTTAGAGAACAAAAGCGTTGGGAAAAAAATAATAAAAAAATAGATAGAGATAGCTAGAGTATATCTATCCATCGGTCAGGGGAGAGTCAGGAGCTCCCCATACACATTAGACCCCTGAACTTATGGAGGCCTTTAGAAAGTATTTCTCAGACTAGATTTCTATAACCATTCCTCCTCATCATGTTTAATGATGTGCACACAGAACAAGGCTTGCCAAAAACACGGTATGTAAAACTAACCACTTCTTTGGCATGAAGTCACTGTTAGAAAAACAGTGATTACGTGTTGGAAAAAATAATTTAGCAGGGAACAAGAAATAAGAGAGCTTCCTAAGTGAGGGGTTGCATGCATACTCCAGATGAATCAGTTGTCAGCATTATTTATGGCAGGTGGGGCTGCTTCTCCACCCCCAACTAGAAATGCCACATTGACAGGACAGCTGTGGAGCTGGGAAGAGGTCAGCACAGAGGAGAGACGCAAGGCAACAAAACTGGTCACCAGCTATAAGCAAGTCTGTGAGATCAGAGGGATTAGAATATATATATATATATATATATATATATATATATATATATATATATATATATATATATATATATATATATATATGGACTAAGATGACCCTGCAAGGTACTAATTTACATCTCAACCACAATCCCACACAGTCCTTAGAAAGTAAAATCACCAGACCTTATAATCTTAAAATAAATTTTATGTTAAAATGTATCAGTGGTATGGCAGTTTGTACCTGGGGCTCCATTCCATTGACTCACAGCGACCTCAACCCTCCCCCATATCTGATCGTTGCCAGTTTGTCACAGAAGGTCAGAGCTGCATTTACATTTGGCAATCACTTTTGCTATATGAGGACGAGTAATTGCTAGAGTGATCACTCATCCTCATACACCCGGCATCAGCAAGGCTTTCACCCGTCGAACAAGGGTTTACTGGCATCTTTAGGGCGAAATCCACAAAAAAAATAAAATAAAATTACACCCTATCAAAAAATTGACATGCTGAGGATTTCAAAATCCTCACAGAAGAAAAAAAAAATATATATATATTAAAAAAAAAAAAAAAAAAGTAGTGTACATGAGATTTATCAAATCAAAAAGGAACAAATGCACGTAATCTGCAACATGTACAGGTAGCCTTACAGGGCATTCAGGTTCTTTGATGCAGTTTTTTGAAGCCAAAACCAGGAGTGGATTGAAAAACCATGGAGAAATTGTATCTGCCCTTAATATATTATCTCTGTTATACATCAATAAGCCTGAACGTGTGGAAGCACCCCAATCAGTTCATCTTTATGACTTATATAGGGCCTCTAAAGCAGACATCAGCAGTGGTTAGGGGACTAAAAGGTGCGCCTTTTATGACCTAGGGGCTCAGGACTCCAAGTGGATCCTCTGGATACTGCAAACAGTGCCAGATGTGCCTGTTAGTGTTAGCTGATTAATGGTAAGCTGGGCAGAACAAGATTTTTTTTTTTCTTTTTTTGGAATCTTAAAATAAAAAAAATCTACATTTAATAAGCAAGTAAAAAAATCTATTGTGCTATGATTGATTGAGAGACTTCCATGACCTCTTGCCTCAAACTGAAGGCCATTAAAATCTGTATAGCCTACAGTTTCAGTTGCAACAATTCCCTTGCTAAATTGGGCTTATCAGAAAGTACGCAGAACAAGGGCGATGCTGTGTAATCAGAATGACCGGAAAACTACTGATCTCTAAAAACAGCAGAAAGAACCTTGTAGGAAATGTCTACAAAGATAAATTCCTTCTAGATCCTCTTTACAGACACAAATGAGTTAATAAAAATCCTTGAGAAAGCAAATTACATAGGCTTGGTCTCTGTTCCAGCTGTGTCAGGATGAACCAGATGACATCATTGACCACAAGACGAACCAGACTAAATACCTACTTCTCAACGCTACTGTTTTAGGTTCCACAAGCAGTCAAAGCCCAGACACCCTCTCACAGATGAGTGAGGCACCTAATTACAGACCCAACCCACATATCACCCCACACAAACACAAGAAAAACAAACTAAATGCCAGTCGTAAAGGCACAGGACAGGCCATGATTGCTCTCAACATTATTCTTCCAAGTTCCCTAAATGTAGGTTACATGTATCATGGTATGAAAATGATAGGAGTACTTTGGATTCAGTACAAATGTTACTTTAACCCTGGGCCTTCGGGTAATGATGAAAAGTGAAACGTGGCCTCTTTCAAAAGCAGTGGTAGCCACTTAACTGGGTTTTTCAAGACTAAAAAAAATTATGACCTATCCTTAGGATAAGCCAAAAGTATCTGATCGGTGACCCCTGTCATTCAGATGTTTGAAAAGGCACCAGCGCTCACAGTAGTGACGTGGCACTGTCTCAGCTTTCCTTAAGCTATGTGACGATATGTTAAAATCGGTCACGTGGCCTAGGCACAGCTCAGCCCCATTCAACTGAATGAGGCGGAGTTGCGATAACACATGTGTTTGATAAGCTGTGATAGCTCACAGGTGGCTGCTGCCTTCTCAAACTGCTGATCGGCGGGGGTCCTGGGTGTCGGAAAACCCTTTTAAGTTTGTCACCTAGAATGACCTGCACCGCGATTTCTAAACACTGGTTATCTTTTACACCGCACAACCTTAATCACCTCAGACGTGGCTCGATTTGAGTAGTATTCATTTTGGTTTTGCATGGAATGCCAAGTTATTGTAAATAGGTAACCATTCATAGTATACACAGAGCCATAACCACAAATGTCTTTCAGAGACACGCAAGTAGAATCCTTGGCAATATATTGCTATATACAGTAGATTTAGGTCAGGCATGTCCAAACTGCGGCCCTCCAGCTGTTGCAAAACTACAACTCCCAGCACGCCCCAATAGCTGTAAGCTATCCAGGCATGCTGGGAGTTGTAGTTTTGCAACAGCTGGAGGGCCGCAGTTTGGACATGCCCGATTTAGGTAGATCTACCTACTGTAGAAGTGTAAAATAAGCCAATAAAACTTGCATGACATCTTAAAAAGGTAATGTCAGACAATGACCTATTGTTTAAATCACATTTTTAGGTTTAACATTTTTTTTTTTAAAGAATTTTTGATCATGTCATTTTTAATTTTCAATGTCAATATCCATCAACAAAAACAATCCTGCAGTTTTTCGAACTGGCCACTAAGCCTAATAGATGCCACTTCTACAGATGCACTACTGCACAAATGGGGTAGTGCCACTGCCATCCTGGTTGTGGACATACAGAGCTCGTCTGGGTAGGACTTTCATTCATACCAGATTTACATGTTTTGGTGTCACGGTGCCTGGTTTTGGGTCCTCCTGAGCTTATGCTGGGAACACGATAGAGAGATAGAGACCTCACCATATAATTACTTGTGACCAACCCCCATGTTATTTATGTATTATATATTGACAAACAGCTGGCCATATCACAATGTGTATGTGTAGCCTATGTCCGACCAGGGTGGTGTCTTTCTGTCAACTTGTTTTATATAGCAACGTCGTTCATATATGTATTTGTCATGAATTTAATAAAGTATTTATATTTTTGTACCAGTATATGGTAAGCCCCATTGTTTGTTTTGTGTTGCACCTCACTGACTTCTAGGAGGAGAGTTTTGTATGTATGCTCTGACCTGTGCAGATTGGCTGTGATATCGCCAACTGAATGGTGGATCTGGTGTTATCTATACAAAAGGTAAACATCTATAGTGACATGGAAAATTAAAACAAAAAAATTCTAGTATCTTTAACAAAAATGTGATTCAACCAATAGTCATTTTCTGATGACTTTCCTTTAAGAGGGTTTGTGTCATTATTTGACGGTTTATATGCCACCACACATGAGGCTAGGATGAAGCGTGAACAAACATGAAACATTTCTTTATCTCCTTGGATTTTAGGCGGATTTGTGTTTTGTGGAGCATCAAGGGTGTTAGTACTAACACATTATGCATATTGGAAATCATTGCTGAACTCATTTTTCCTTTTAAAAGGGGTTATCCAGTAAAAAGTATTTCTGACATCCTCAGGATAGGTCATTAGTATCATATCTGTGGGGGAGAGACACCTGGCACATCTGCCGACCAGCTGTTAGAGGTCTTGACCGCCGCAGCCACTTCCTAGGCTAGTGACATCACTGTACATTGGTCACATGGTCACTCAATGTGACTGAGCTGCAATACCCAGCGCTGCCACTACACGATGTACGGCACTGTCCTTGGAAAGCTGCCAGCAGCCTGCATTGTTCACCAGATCCCCGGTGAGCACAGCGCTCCCTGAATCAGCTGAGGACCCCTGCTGATGTGATAATGACGACCTATTCTGAGGATAAAGCAATTATTTTTTCCAGATTAACCCCTTTAATGAGGGATTTTTTTATTTATTTTTAGCAAAAAATAAATAGAGTTCTAGCATTATATATTACAACCACATAACAATACTCTATGTAAGTAATTGGAGTTGCTATGTCTGGTTTCCCGTATTCTTTATTTAGTTCTTCTTGGAGTCAGTGTAACCTTATAATAATCACTATACACAGCAAAAAAGAAGAAATTACCATTTGGTGTTAGGTTATAAATCTCCTCAAAACAAGCTGTATAGAAGGCATATTTTTGCACATTAAGCAATGGTTGATTTCTTCAAAAGCAGCCCATTAAAAATATCAATGAGCCAGCCCGGCTAAATTTAGCAGTTTCAGACATATGGATTTAGTTTGCCCTACCATGGAGTAAGAATACTCTTTCATATGGCGGAGGAAGAGGAGATGCTAAAGGAAGCAGAAATCCCTATAGAGGGAGACATAAAAAGAACATTTCCTTGCATATATGTCACAAAGAATGCAGAACATCAAAACTTTAGTGCTGTAACCAGACCTCATTTTTCACTGAGAAGGGAGCACATCTTAATTTCCATTTAGCAGGATTGTCAGTATCCATGGATAAGTCGGGTTCAAACATTTTCCAATAAATATCCTTCATTTCAAAACTGAAAGACCCAATACAATAAAAGATAAGTGAATTTCTTAACATTCATTTTGGGCCCAATTCTAATTAATTGGTCGGCAGATTCGATTTGCGTACCGATAAATTTAAAGGGCTTCTGTCACCCCATTAAGCCGTTTTTTTTTTTTTTTTTCCTTTACTAATAATCCCTACACTGCGATCTCATCATACATAAGCTAATTAATGATTTCCGTTCAGTAGAATTTGTTAAAAATCGATTTTTGAAATATGTAAATTACCTTGCTACCAGCAAGTAGGGCGGCTACTTGCTGGTAGCAGCCGCATCCTCCGATGGTAATGACTCCCCCTCTGCTTGTTGATTGACAGATCCCGTCCGCTGGCCCTTTCTCTGCAGGCCCTGCCTGTTTTGATTCAATATCTGGCGCCTGCGCTGCGGCCGTACCCCTCTTCAATCTGCGCAGGCGCACTGAGAGGCAGCCACTCGCTCGGCCGCTCCATCCTCAATGCGCCTGCGCCGATGACGTCACATCTACACCCGGCGCGGGCGCATTGAGGAGCGAGCGGCCAAGCGAGTGGCCGCCTCTCAGTGCACCTGCGCAGATTGAAGGGGGGGTACGGCCACGGCGCAGGCGCCAGATATTGAAGCAAAACAGGCAGGGCCTGCAGAGAAAGGGCCAGCGGACGGGATCTGTCAATCAACAAGCAGAGGGGGAGTCATTACCATCGGAGGATGCGGCTGCTACCAGCAAGTAGCCGCCCTACTTGCTGGTAGCAAGGTAATTTACATATTTCAAAAATCGATTTTTAACAAATTCTACTGAACGGAAATCATTAATTAGCTTATGTATGATGAGATCGCAGTGTAGGGATTATTAGTAAAGAAAAAAGAAAAAAGAAAAAAACGGTTTAATGGGGTGACAGAAGCCCTTTAAGCCCACTCTATACCTCTCCTGGTGCCAGATGGCCTCCAATGAATGCAATGAGGATCCACTCTATACCCCTCCTGGTGCCAAAAAGCTTCCAGTGAGCGCAGACAGCCTGTCTGCCCCATAGACTGATTTTAATTAGTATAAAGCTGTAGCCTGCTCAGTCCCTCGCTGGAAGCTTTTTGGCATCAGGAGAGGTATAGAGTGGGCTCAGCATGCATGTTGGTACCTGCATTGCCTGAATTTAATGGAGGCCATTTTGGCACAAATAAAGATAAAGCAGAGTGGGCCCAGCATGCATGTGGAACCTGCACTCCCTGAATTTTATAGTGGCCGTTATGGCACATAACAGTTAACATTTAGTGTCAGGTTCCCATCTTACAGAGATCGCCTTGACGTTTGGCAGACCGGCCCAAATAATTTTGTACAAAATGTATTTGCCAAGAATCTCATTTACAAAATAAGCGTAGCATTAGCACTAGAATATTTTCTATTACTATGGCATTATTGTACTTTATTTGGTTTGCAGAGTGCTGTTGCATTGTTTTTTCTTTGTGTTTCTAGCCATGGCGGCGCGCACCTGCGCTTTGGGATGTGCTGACCCCCTTTTTCTTTGCTGCATAACCGTATAGCCATTCACAATGAAACTCTTACATGCAGTTAATCTAAAAGTTGCGCCAACCTACATGATGGCCCGATTTCAGCCGCATGGAGGGAACAACTTGATTGAGGCGACATGTGAACACAGCCTAATGTTTGCAAGGAGAATTAGGACCTTTTCTGAGGCTGCGTAAATAGAGGAATGACATTAAAACCTGGCATGGATAGTACATATTTTACATGCAGTAAGCCATGGCAACCTAGATTCAAAGCCAACTTCTTCAAAATCCGAAGGCTGTAAAATAAAGGGTTTTCTTTCTCCCAATTAAATTTCTTTTTATTTAGCGGTACCAATCTATTGATATTAAAGAGATTATTCCTTGTGCTAAGCAATTATAATATTAGTCAAGGGTATTAAACTTGAATTTGGTGTTCCCTGTAATAATTGTATTTTCACATCGTATAAAGCTGGAGCATTAACTTATTAATCTGTCATCTAGGAAAGAATTATTAAGTTATTACAGTATGTACCTCTGGAAATCTCCCTATTTAAAAAGGTGTACGCTATTGTAAAATAGGATTGCTTACCATTTTGACTGAATATTAAAAAAGGACTAAGTTTTTTTCTGCTAAGGATTTTCTGTTCTACAAACCAGGCATACAAGAGAAGCCAGTAGCCTTGTCATGATTCATAAGCTCTCGCTGTCAGGGCAGACCATCTTCATTTCTTTAGCTGTTCCAAAATTAGATTATAAGCACTACAGGACTTGTACTGAAACAATTGCTGCCCGGTGCAGTTCCATATATAAGAAAATATTAATATGATGCAGGCACGAGGGATGGGAGCCAGGGATTTCCTGAGGTCATTGTGCTCGCAGCGATAATAGCCACTTCCACCTGCTGTCTCATGTTATTTTAGGAAGTCCTTGTCTACAGGCCTGCTGATATCATTTCTCTGGCTGCCGCAAACAGGATACACCTGTATACTTCACTCAAATGTTGGACCCAGGTGTGTGGCACAAAAAGCTGACATACCTGCATGCCATACACATTGAGTGACTTTAGTACACCAGCTCTGATAATCATGGATATCATACTCAATCCCCAAAACTGGATGAGGCAGAAGCAGGAACCCTTCCTGCACATAAAACCAGATAATTACATCAATATGTATGAGAACCTATAAAATAAATAAAGCATTGCTAGTATGAAAAGGGTTGCCCAGTTTAGAAAACCCATTTTCATATACCCCCATTTGAGAATTGTGCATTTAGGTTCTGTTTGGGATAAGCTCTTGGCCACAAAAGAGAATAGTCACAATGAACGTCTCTCGCCCTGGAGGACCTGTCTATCCCGCATTACATAGGCAAGCCACTTTTTTGAATGAGCTCTGTGTAATGCTTAAAGGGAACCTGTCGCCAGGATTTTTTGCATAGAGCTGGGGACATGGGCTGCTAGATGGCCGCTAGCACATCTGCAATACCCAGTCCCCATAGCTCTCTGCGCTTTTATTGTGTTAAACAGTTTTGATCGATATGCAAATGACATGATAAGAGTCCTGAATCCGAGCTAGCGCATGCAGTGTCGGCATGTTCATTCCCTGTGCTGGCATCAGCACAGGGAACGAACTACACATGCGCTAGCTCGCGCATCGCGAGATTTCGGCACTCCAGCTCTGACGTCAGCCAGCAAGGAGATTTGGAGGACGCGGGGCGGTGCTGGGCTCCTTTCCGCTTGACTCATCTCCGGATACAGGACTCATATCAGGTCATTTGCATATGGATCAAAACGGTTTAACACAATAAAAGTACAGAGAGCTATGGGGACTAGGTATTGCAGATGTGCTAGCAGTCATCTAGCAGCCCATGTCCCCAGCTCTATGCAAAAAATCCTGGTGACAGGTTCCCTTTAAATTGAATTGACCTTGACAATTAAGGCTGTAACTGCACATAAAACACATCTATCAGGATAATGACTTTAGGAGAACTTGTGATGCAACAACGAAATGCAAATATTGCTGTAATATACTCCCATGCCTATGGCGAAGAACTTCTGATCCAGAGATGTCAGTACTCTAGAAAGGAAAGTACCAGTGCTTAATCTCTGTACTGCAAACCTACTAGGCTTAGGGCTTTTTCACACTTGCGTTATCCGGATCCGTCGTGTACTCCATTTGCCGGAATTACACGCCGATCCGGAAAAACGCAAGTGAACTGAAAGCATTTGAAGACGGATCAGTCTTCAAAATGCGTTCAGTGTTACTATGGCAGCCAGGACGCTATAAGTCCTGGTTGTCATAGTAGTAGTGGGGAGCGGGGGGAGCAGTATACTTACCGTCCGTGCGGCTCCCGGGGCACTCCAGAATCACGTCATCCATGCGCGTGGGGCACCCTGACATCACTCTGAAGTGCCCGGGGAGCCACACGGACGGTAAGTATACTGCTCCCCCGCTCCCCACTACACTTTACCATGGCAAACAGGACTTTAGCTTCCTGGCAGCCATGGTAACCATTCAGAAAAAGCTAAACGTCGGATCCGGTAATGCGCAAAACGACGTTTAGCTTAAGGCCGGATCCGGATTAATGCCTTTCAATGGGCATTAATTCCGGATCCGGCCTTGTGGCAAGAGTTCAGGATTTTTGCCCTGAGCAAAAAGCGCAGCATGCTGCGGTATTTTCGCCGGCCAAAAAACGTTTGGGTCCGGAACTGAAGACATCCTGAACGGATTTCTCTCCATTCAGAATGCATCAGGATAATCCTGATCAGGATTCTTCCGGCATAGAGCACCGATGACGGAACTCTATGCCGGAACAGAACAACGCAAGTGTGAAAGAGCCCTTAGGGTGTCGAAAGGGTTTAAAAGTGGTAACTACTTTTCTCAGCTAAGGACGAGAACGTAAAACTATCAACCATAGAGACTAGAAACACCTGGTGACCATGTCTTGCCCCTGATCCTATACATATGAGATGAGCAGATCTTTCCACTGGGCTGTCTCTATAGATTTGTTTATATAGACTGCTCCTGAAGGACAGAGAGCACATAGGTAAGTTTTTTTTTTTAAATATATTTTTAATAGCGTTCTTTCAGATTTGGCATAGTATTTAGTGCTTATTCAGCAAAACCTCGAGTTCTGTGCATAGTACTGGAATCAAACACAGCTAGACAATAGCAATTTTTCCACCATAGTTTGTG
The DNA here is from genome assembly GCF_014858855.1 of Bufo gargarizans. Taxonomy (NCBI): domain Eukaryota; kingdom Metazoa; phylum Chordata; class Amphibia; order Anura; family Bufonidae; genus Bufo; species Bufo gargarizans. Next base: position 317,901,665 of record NC_058082.1, read on the forward strand.
GTTACAGTTAAGGACATTTCTGTGGAAGGGGACAATGAAAAGCATCAGATCAGAACTACATTTCTCAAGCTGTATTCTACATATAATACTACTTTGTTACAACAGCCCCTTACACACCATAGATACAAAAAAATTAAAATAAAAAATAGATGCTTTAAAAGGGGTTCCAGTTATTAAACATTATCCCCTATCCACATTATAGGGGATGGTGGGGGCCCTACCACTGGGACCCCCACCAATCACGAGAACAGGTAAACCAGAGAACTGTCAGTTACTGATAGTTGTACACTGGGGAGGCGTTATCAGCGATTCATGGTATTCTCTGTGTTAGGCTGCATGCACACAAACGTTAGGGCTCCGTGCCCGTGCTGCGGAACACAAATTGAGGACCACAATGCACGGGCACAGACCGTGGGGCAGCGGCATGAGGATTGCTGACCCATTCACTTGAATGGGGTCCGAGATCCACACCGCAAAAAAGTAGTGCATGCGCTACTTTTTTGCGGTGCGGAGGCACGGTCAGAAACACCGCGGAAGCACTCAGATCTGTGCCTCTGTTCTGCATCTCAGTGATTGCGGACCCATTCAAGTGAACGGGTCCGCGATCTGGAATGCACACGGCCGGTGCCAGTGTATTGCAGACCCGCTGTATGTATGTAGCCTAAGTGTGTATAGAGAGAGCTGTCAGTTACTGATAGTTGTACACAGGGAGGTGTTATATAGAGAATACGATCATTCACTGATAAGTGTGTATACAGAGATAGCCATCAGTCGTTGATAACTCCTCCCATGTAAAAGTTATCAGTGACTGATAGCTATCTATACACACTTACACAGAGAATGCTATAAATCACTGATAATGCCTCTCTGTATACAGGTATCAGTGACTGACAGCTGCCTTGCTGCATTTGACATGGCAGCTGCTCTGGCAGAAAAACGGACATCAGTAGAAGCGTCTGCAAGGAAATCTGCTGCCTTAAAGGGGTTGTCCTGGTTCAGAGCTAAACATACCCTTATTTTCACCCAGGCAGCCTCCGAGGCTAGCATCAGAGCATCTCATGCTCTGATGCTCTCCCTAGCCCTGCGCAAGGGCTCTTTTGTTTTTAATTACACACGGCCGGGCGGAAACTTCCGCCCAGCAGTGTCACCGACTGATGGCTAGGGCAGAGCTAAAGCCCACCCATCAGTGTCGGTGACGTCACCAGGCTTCCTGGCAGCCCCATGGAGAGCCCCAGTATGTCACTGGAACTCCTAAAAATGCCTTTGCCCTGCGTGATTTAGCGCAGGGCAAAGGAGAGCATCCGGCGTCACCTGGTTCTGACATGCCTGTGGAAAACTCCAGATCCTGCACAGCACTGTGTGCGCACCAAAGCTGGCTGTCCCCTCCTGCTGTTGACTGACTTGTAACACGCATCAGCTCCTTTTTTACTCTAGCACCGCCGGGAATGACCACATGCGCAGAGCGCGTGCGGCCATCTTGGAAGCAGGACGCTGGCTACCGCACCACTATAGACTGAGCCATCTGAACAGAGCCACAGCGGCTCCCCAATGAGACTTGGGAGGAGGCAGGACAGACTGCTCCTAAGGAGACTTGCGCTGCCAGGGATAAGTCCCATTACGGTATTGTAGACTCAGACATTCCCCAGCCCCCAGAGGTGAGAACCAAGTTAGAAAGGAGCAAGAGCTCCTCAGGTACCTCCTATCCGGAGGACAGGAAACCTGAACTGAGGTGGGGTATGAACCATTTTATCTCTTCAAGTCTCCTGTCCTGGATGGAAGGTCCTAGTCGCATGGGTGCCGTCAGGGGTGAGGGGAAATACAAGGTTCCACAATAGCTGAAGATTTGCCATATTAAGACAAGATGCGGTTACACAGCCATTTGCTCATTCCACAAACAAAGAACATCTGCCCTTGCGTAACCTTTACTGCGGCTCGTGACTCATTTCTTACTCCTGTTTTTCTGGTCATTACACAGGAGACCACCATCTGTTTAAAGACATCAACTTCAGACATCTCTAGCTTGTATGTGTTGAGCTTCTGCCAGAAAGCTAATGGGGTTGTTCAGGATTTTCAAAACTGTGACTGACAGTAGGCAATAATAAAATAAAAGAATAAACTAATAGTCACCCGTTCACTCCCACGGCGCTGGTCCTGCAGTGAAGACATCACATACATTATACAAGTGGACAATTACTGGTCTTTGACTGTATGCAACGTCATCACTGCAAGACTGGCAGGGAACACAGGGAGATACTTTGGGCGAGTATAAGTTTTAGTTGGTTTTTGCAAATACATCATATTATTGCATACTCTTAGTCACATTTTAGAAAATGCTGGGCATCCCCTTTTCAGATTATATAGAGTTATAATTTTAAAGGTGACATTTTTACCAATAGGCTTTCCAGAAACATACCGCATATTTAAATAGATGAGTGAAAAGTAAAACTGCAGCCCCTCAGCTCAAATATACAATTATCCAATGCTGGAGTTATTTAGAAACAGACGAAAGGCGTCTCACTGATGCATAACTCGGATCTGAGTGTAGGAACATTCGCGTTTCCTTGTAAACCTTATTAACCCATGGACAACACAGACTGGCATGATGAAATCTCTGATGATAACAAGTATACTTGGCGCTCTAAAATGTTGACTGCTCCCAGGAAGCAGAGCAAACCCCAAAAATTTCTATTTTTTTTATCAGCCTGGCCTTAATTGACCGCCACAATAAAAGCATACATTATTCAGAAAAAAAACTAAAATAAAAACAAAAAATTGTCCAATGTTTGCATCTTACTCTAGGGTCTCCGGCAAAGAAATGGTTGTGGATGTGGTAGTAACAAGGCATATACACTGACACAGTAAAGGGGGTTGTATGGAGAGGCAGGTATTTTCCTCCCAGTGTGTGCTGCTGGACTGATTAGCGGCCAGGTGGGGTCAAACATCGGACTGAACTCAAGTATTGGGATCTGAGGCTTGTGCTGGGCTTGGAGGTCTGAGCCCAGTGTGAGGGGAAACAGGTCTGTTTATGGACTCTTTGAGGTGACTGTTGAATGTCACTTTTGTTTATGAACTTGACCAAGATGTGAATAAACACTGAACTGTTTGCTTTAAGAACTGGTTGGTGCCTCTATACTGCGTCCGCTTACCCTGTCTACCAGAGCGAATCCCCACAACATCCAGAAGGGCCACTTATAAAACGGATGTCTATTACTCTGTACAACAAAGCATGATGGAGGAATTATTCCCATTGTTTACTTTAGGAATTTAACTTCTTAAAGGGCATCTGTCAGCAGATTTGTTCCTATGAAACTGGCTGATCCATTACATGTGCACTTGGCAGCTGAAGGCATCTGTGTTGGTCCCAAGTTCGTATGTGCCCGCATTGCTGAGAAAAATGATGTTTTAATATATGCAAATGAGCCTCTAGGAGCAACGGGAGCGTTGCTGTTAAACCTAGAGGCTCAGTTTTATCTGTAACTGCCGCACCCTCTCCACTTTGACAGGCAGTGAAAACGTTATGTCAGGCCCGTTATTTTAAGTGCAGAAGGAGCACCAGTTAGAGAAAACAGCCTCTAGGTGTAACGGCAATGCCCCCATTGCCCCTAGAGGCTCATTTGCAAATATTAAAACTTCATTTTATTCAGCAATGTGGGCAGTTATGAACATTGGACCAACACAGATGCCTTCAGCTGCCAAGCGCACATGTAACAGGTCAGCCAGTTCCATAAGTACAAATCTCCTAATAGATGCCCTTTAAAGGGGTCACTTCCAGCAATTTTATCACATTGACAGCCTATTAGGTGAATATTCTATGCATTTACTTTTAATAAACTGGTGTGTGGTTTTCTGGATATAATTTTTAAAGTCACTCCGTGTATTCTACTTCCTGTCTTGGCTCTTTAACTTCCTTTATTGTTTGCACCACAAAACGGTCTTGCTTAACCTTTTCAGTTTACAGCTTCACGGCAACCAGAGAGGTCTCCTGAAGTGACTCAACTAAAGCATCACTTATTACACTTATTGATGCAATGCTTTATACTACAATCCAACACCCACCGTTATCATGAGGTTTACCCTTCAGATAACAGCTACAGTAAACTGACAATGGATTAATTATCTATACGAGGTCTTTTTTGTGATGTCTGTTACAGAAAGAATACTTTGTATTTCATTTTCAATGGAATAGCACTGCTGAAATAAATATATTTTCTATGAATATTGCATTAAAACAATACCAATTTCTGATGAGGTGTCCCTTTAACTAAATGTGCAGTGGCCAGATTTGGGGTGGCCCCAACGCTACGCTGGGTCCCCCGGACACAGTCGAGGTGTCACCACGTGTTGCTGCTCTCCGGAAGGGATGGTAAGGCGTGGTGCAGCCCAATGGGAAATAAGTCCAGACAGTCAGGGTCTGCAGTAAACCAGTGTGCTTCTTTACTGGAGGAATTCAGGTACAAAATACAGACGAGGCATTGGGCTGGCTTCTCCAGTCTCCTCCCTGGCAGAAGGGTTTGATGCTGAGGAATAGTGATGAGCGGAAGGGGCAATATTCAAGTTTGCAATATTTCACGAATATTCGTCATATATTCGCAAAGTCGAGATTTTCTTGATTGCGAAAATCGGCAATGTAATACGCGTGTATTAATGGTTGGCATGGCAGAACATGACAATAGCTTTATATGCAGATAGAGTGCGCCAATATATTTGCGATTGCTCTAATCAGCAATTAATTATGCACATATTTTTGTGTAATACGTGCAACTTCACATTTTAGCAGGTCTGACTACATATTACCGATTGGTGCACTAAGTATTGTCACACTACACCGAACTGGAACCTATCAGCTACACTAACCATCTCCCACTAATATATATTTCATAGTGTGTACAAAAAAAATAAAAAATCCAATATATATATATATATATATATATATATATATATATATATATATATATTAGCGAAGAAGTAGGACTGCACTCCAAAATGTAGTAAAATAGCAGTGATTTATTCACCCATGATATGGCAAGTCTTGCGACGTTTCGGCTCACAAGAGTCTTCCTCAAGCATAGTAACAGTGAAAATCAGAACATATAAAGGCATTTACAAAGTGTCCAACCCACAAAGGTGTGGTCACAATCAATTACAATTACATACATCTGGTTGAGATCAATAAAGTGCAAATACATAAAGTGACAAGTGCTGAATAATGTACAACTCTAGGGATGCCTTACCCTCAGCGAGAGCCAAAATGTGTACAATACTTTGTATAGGTAGATTCACAATTAAATAAGTGACTTATTGAATGTGGATCACAGAAATACGGCCTTCAGTGGCGATGGGGCCCACATATACCATCGCGTTCGTTGCGAGTCTTCAACTCATCAATGCGCATGTTCGCACTGACCTCATGGTGTGCGTCATAGTGTAAAATTCGCGCGCACGCGTTCGCGCGCAAATTCGTGCGCATGCGTACCATGCGATCGGCGCAAAGGCACCATTTTGCTTAAGGGAATCCACCCTACAATTCTATTTGTATTATATGTGACTGTTATATAAATAGGATCGTTATATAAACATGCGACCGCTGTAGGGATCTCCTACAAAAGCCAGCCTCTGGACCGGGATCCCGACCTTGCGAGCGAGACACCTGACCAGGGGGCCGTGAATGCCAGGGGAGAGCATTTCCATGATCTCCGCCGGCAGTCTATGCCCATTGCTGGTAATTAAAGCAGTCATGAAGAGATACTCACTCCCAAATAAACAGTCATATCATATAAATATAAAAGGTACAGATGTATATCTGAAGTAACGCATGGATGTAAAGACGCCGATGTCCACGCTGGGCCGCATCGTCCACAAAGGCAAAAAATTCAAGGATCCACATCCAATAGTTTGAAAATATATAAAACCTAAAAACAAAGAGGAATAAATATTTCCAAATACAGATATATATTGATCTTTTCACTGTTATCTTACACCAATATACCGATATAAGGAGGACAAGAACACATATATGCGATTGGACCAAGAACGACCCGCAGATCCACAACACTGTCACCTGAACTCGATGTTGAGACCCTTAGGGTGCAAGCTGTCAAGATCATAAATCCAGCGTAACTTTTTTTCAAGAGAGTTAAGCGATCACCACCTCTTCTAGGGAGCCTGACCTGATCGATGATCCAACATCTTAGATCCCGCTCGGAGTGTCCTAGGGATCCAAAATGTCTGGATACTGGTAGATCAGTGCGTTTCTTCCTTATTTAGTTCCTATGGTTATTCAACCTAACTTAATTCTGCAGAAGTTTCCCCAACATATAATAGGTTACAGGGGCAGGCCAGCACATATATCACATATGACGATGAACAGTTTAAATGGAACTTAATAGGGTATTCTTTATTTGTGAACGGATGTACAAAAGACTTAGCTTTGCAAATATGTCGACAATTGACGCAACCGAGACATGGAAAACATCCGAGGCCCGGCTGCGCCAATGTCCGCTGCACACTGATCTTCGGACCTGTATCAGCCCTGACCAATTGATCTTTAAGGTTTTTATTTTTACGGTACGATAGAAGAGGGAATTTAAATTCCGGAACATCTACAATGGACCTGCTTAAGATACTCCAATTATTTTTGAGGATACGACCTATCTCCAAAGAACATTCAGAGTAGGTAGACCTGAATGGTATTCTTTGAGTTTTTTTGGGGGTAGTTGGTATTATTTCAGTATTCGTATCTAGAATTTTATTCTTGTGTGTATCTAATAATTTACGGGGATAGCCCCAGTCCCTGAATTTACAAGCCATCGTTTCCAATGTGTCTAACAGTTCAGTATGGTCAGAGACAATGCGTTTCGTACGTAAAAATTGTGAATAAGGAAGGTGTTTCACTAAACTGCGTGGGTGATTACTTTCGTATCGCAAAATAGTGTTCCCATCGGTCGGCTTAACATACAATCCTGTACCAATTGTACCATCGACCAATTTCACATTGGTATCCAAGAATGATAATTGTGTCTTGGAGTATGATACAGTGTATTGAAGATCCGGGTCTATATTGTTAAGGTATACATGGAACTCACTCAATTGTGATTCCGTACCAGACCACAGGAGGAAGACGTCATCTATGTATCTCCACCACCTGATCACATGTTGAAAGTGGTGGGACACATAGATAAAGTCTTCCTCCATGTGTCGCATGTAGATATTTGCGTACGTTGGGGCCACATTGGACCTCATCGCCACGCCACGTTTCTGATTATAGAAAGTGTCTTGAAACAAGAAGTAAATTGTTTTCAAGAATTAGTCTCAGTAGAGTATTTATAAAACATTTCACATTCTGTGTTACGGGCGAGTCATCCAGATATTTGTTGACCGCACTAATGCCCTTCTCATGCCCTATTGATGTGTATAAAGACACAACATCAAAGGATACGAGAGTCACAGTCTGCATGTCACTGATGTCCACAGCCCTCAGTTCTAAAAAAAAAAAAAAAAAAAGCCTGTATCTTTTATGTAAGACTTTCCAGCCATTGAGAATTCTCTGAGTATTCTGTCTAGAAAAATGGATATCTTACTGAAGACTGAATCAGAGCCAGATACGATGGGGCGGCCGGGGGGTCCACCAAGCTCTTATGGACCTTGGGTAATATATAAATATATATATATATATATCGGGAGTAGTAATCGTCAGATACTCCCTTAATCCCTCATCTATAATACCCCCGGCCACCGCATCGGATAGGCTCCTGTTGAAATTTCGGGTCACCTTGCAATACACCATACACATTTATATCATTCAGTTGACGTTCGATTTCCTTAATATACTTTTGTGTATCAAGGACAACTACCCCACCGCCCTTATCGGCCGGTTTAATAGTTAACTGGGGGTTGTTCTTGAGTTGGGATAGGGCCTCTATTTCAGCAGTGGTCAGATTAGGGTTGCTTACTCTAGCTGTATCCCCATGTAGGGATTTTAGCATACTGACATCTCGTTGAACTGCCGAAATATAGGCCTCTATCGCAGGTTCGTCTATATTAGGAAAAAAGGCGCTTTTATTAAACAGGTTTAATCCCCTAAGTGAAAATTCGCTAGAGCATGTTTGTAAATTTACATTGCGTCCCTTAAAGAATATTTTAAGTCTAAGGGAACGAAAAAAAATCAGTTAAATCCATCTCTAAGTCAAACCAATTTACCTTTGTACTTGGGCAAAAGGTGAGACCCTTGGACAGGACACTCAGTTGGGCTTCAGTCAATTCAACTGAGGATAAATTAAAGACTATTGTCTTTCTCTGAGATGGCGCTTTGGTTGATTGCAGTCTGGTTCTGTTCTGTCGCTGTTTTCCCTTGTCTTCTATACCGGCGACCTCCCCTCCTGGTTCTTGTTCTTTTCCTTTCTTTATCTCTGGATCCACCCCTAAAAAAGCTTTGTCTTCATCTGTGGGCAATGGAGTATACTTTTTCTTTCTCCTATTATCACGATTGGAGCTCATTGATGGCTGGTCAGTTTGCCAGGTGTATATATCACCTCGTTTGTAGTCGTCCACATCACGTGACCACTTGCTCCTTTTCCCTTCCTCCAATTCCATCCGAACATGCGCATTGATGAGTTGAAGACTCGCAACGAATATATGTGGGCCCCATCGCCACTGAAGGCCGTATTTCTGTGATCCACATTCAATAAGTCACTTATTTAATTGTGAATCTACCTATACAAAGTATTGTACACATTTTGGCTCTCGCTGAGGGTAAGGCATCCCTAGAGTTGTACATTATTCAGCACTTGTCACTTTATGTATTTGCACTTTATTGATCTCAACCAGATGTATGTAATTGTAATTGATTGTGACCACACCTTTGTGGGTTGGACACTTTGTAAATGCCTTTATATGTTCTGATTTTCACTGTTACTATGCTTGAGGAAGGCTCTTGTGAGCTGAAACGTCGCAAGACTTGCCATATCATGGGTGAATAAATCAGCTGCTATTTTACTACATTTACACACACACACACACACACACACACACACTATCTAATGTGATTACAGAAATGACACTGCTGTCTCTCAGAACTACAGAAAACGGCTGTAGGGGAGGTTATTATATAGTAAGGGATAGGCAACTTTCCTATTGGTTGCTTGGGATGTTGCTAAGCTCAGACAAAGACATTGCAGCCTTCTCATTGGCCCACAGGCAAGAAAGGAGGTTACAGATAAAAAAAAAAAATTAATCTAGAATATTAATATATAGCACTATATTCTAAATATTAGTGAATTCTCTAAGTGGCGAAAATCCTGATTCGAGTATTCACGCCCAACACTGAGGAAAGGCCTGAGCTCTTCAGAAAGCTGGCACCCTGGTTCAAGGCTGGTGATCCAGGGTCTGTGGCAGCGTATCCCCGTCTCAGCATCTTCTTCTGGTCACTTAGTCTGTCAGTCTCCTCTTCCAAGCACTGGTCCCCAACTGCAGCACACTAGGGGCTCTGACTGCTCTCCACACTAGAGTTTCTGCTAGACTAGAACCTAGTGGAGGGGTGGGGTAGAGAAACTCAGCACAAACAGATACATTGTTTCAGCTCCTGTCTAGTATAGACTTACATTAGAGCTTCAATGATAATCGCAATGACACAGCAGGTTTTCCAGACAAAAAAAAGTTTCCAGACATAACAGAGCTAAAACCAGACATTTAAAAAAAGGTCAGGCTGTCTGCTTTTTGGTAGTAAACAAGTCTGGGGTTTTCAATCCAAAACATGGTCTTTAAACCCTATGGCAGCTGTGGAAAATTACCAGCTTCTCAAGCAAAGCCCTAACAGTCTCTCAGTATTCATTAACCCTTTCCACAGAGCCATGTATATACAGTGATAATGAACAGGATATTTATCACAAGTTTCACAACATATATATAAAATGCAGTGCAAGTTAACCTTTTAAGGTGAAAAAGTAAGACGTTTTAACTTTGCATAGGGGGAAATAGGCAAATGTCAATGCACTCCCTGCTCCAGGGCACTACAAATGTATCTGTAAAGTTGAAACAGGAATGTACCCCCCCCCCCCCATTACTGCTTAAAAATAGTTGTTGGTTTGAAAGACCACGCACATGATTTGGCTCTACAGGGGTCCACAGTGCCCTCTGCCAAATCAGCTGTCTTAGGGATATGAACATAGAGGGCTGGAGTGAATTCAGAGACCATTAGTTAATACTAAAGTGGACTGTAAAATCTCTTATGTAAAAGTCTTAACTTGACATAAAAGAACACAATGTACTGAAAGACTGCAGGACATTAACCTATAATTTTATGTCAAATATAATAGAATCTTTAAAGTTGGATCCTGACATTTCCAGCTAATCTTTGATACTTCCTTCCAAAGTAAATAAAATGCCACCACACAGCTGGAAATACGCACAAAATATTTCTGATGCATGTGAACAGGGTGTCGGAAATCTCATTCCTATGCATTGGATGCGGTTTTAAATGGGTTGTCAGAGATTTAGATGCAGATTGCCTATTCTCAGGATCAGTCGTGTTGAGCGACGCGTGCTCAATACTAGTCATCAGCATCAGATGGGCAGGAGTCCGACTCCTGGTTCCCCAGCCAATCAACTGTATGAAGACATTGCGGCACTCCATGAGCGATTATGGTTATTTCTAGGCCAGTTATGCCATGTTGGTCACATGGCCTAAGTGCAGATCATTCCCAGTCAAGTCAACGGGGCTGAGCTGCAATACCAAGCATGGGCACTATCAAATGGATGGCAACATGCTTGGTAAGCCGTGTGGAGGCTGTGGTGCTCATCAGAGCTACGACGAGTGCCAGTGCTTACCCAAACAGCTAGGGGTCAGACCCCCCGAAAATCTCATACCTACCATCAATATGAAAACCCCTTTAACGAGCAATTTTATAACAAGACACGGAGGCTCCTATTGCTTTAACCTTTCTTTACTTCTACCATAGCAGCAAAGAGAAAAAAGAAGGTATACAGAATGGAAACCATAGTAACAGGCCCCTCCCCCTTATCCCAGTATATCCCTCCTTGTCTGCCTGGGCTCTTCCTCTTTCTTTGCTGCTACCAGGCAGATAAGTACTCTCCAGCTCTGTGGCTTTGCCCAGAGTCTGGTATATTATATTATATGTCCTTGGTTCAGGTGTTTGATTCGCCCCTTTCATTTTGGGGGCTTAATTGCTTGTCAGTGATTCTTTCTGTCATCTATTAATACATGTATTTTATTTAGGATTTGTCTATGACCCGTTTTTCCCGCAGGTATTAGTGCGGCCGTTCCGTCACGGCTATACTGCCTTTTGTTGCGGTCCTTGCGCCCCTTCCGCGCCCCCCCCCCCCCCCCTGACGTTCTGATCTGTTACCTTGGTCCCCGGTCACCTCGGGCTGCGCCGCCATTGCGCGCGCTTTTACCCTTCTTCCTCCTCTCCTTCCCGCCCGAAGTCTCGCGAGATCGAGATTTCGGGCGCTCTCCTCTTGCCCGGCTGCTGCTGACGGCGAGATCTCGCTGTCTCTGCGAGTTCCTCCGCTCAGCGCACACCGGACAGCGCAGCTCAGCACCGCTCAGCACAGCTCATCCATTTCGGCTTGCCTCTACTCCTCTGACCCTTGTAAGTGGGTGTTTTATTCCCTCTTCTTCTATCCACATTATCTATGGTTATTTCATGATTCCCTTTTCTCTCTCTTTTTTTTCCTAGTGCTATTTCCTGCTGCTCCGGCTGGGGTGACTAACTCCTGCCATCTTTGTCCTATACTATGTCCCTGAGAAAGAGTTCCGTTGCCTCTGTGGCCCCTAGCGAACCCCCCAGGTAGATCAGGGTTCCCCGGTTCAGGATAGGAAGGTCCGAGGTAATGCACCCGGACGACCATGAGGTGGCATTACAACGGTCTATATCTAATGCCATTATGACCGCCATGGGCTCAATGTCATCCGCATTGACCCAGTCTATATCGCAGGCCCTTTTGGCGCATCCTACTACTACCGCCCAGGGTTTGGTTCCACCTCCTGGACCATCTCCTATTACCTCCAGAGCACCTCAGATTGATGGGCCATCCCCATCGCAAGATAACGCGCTCGGTTCGCGTAAAAGAGCTTGTACCCGCCAGGCAGACAAAACGCGGGCATGGAAGACTGCCAGGTCTCTACCTGAGCCAAGGTCAGACTCTGATAGGGAGTCGGAGGAGGAGACTCATGAGAATGTTTATGATTTGAATGATGAGGTGGAGGATGATTTGGCGGATATCTCCGTAGATCCGGCTCTTAATGTGGGCCCGGAAGTCCCGTTGTTACAACAGGGGTCAGCAGAGGATCTCTTATTGGATCCATCTGGGGAGCCGTTGTTTAACCCCGAGGAGCTGCACCATCCCCGCTCTGCGGAATGGATGCCCGCCACTCATGTGGCACAATATATGGAGGCTCGCATGCGCAATTCGCTTAGTAAAGAATCGCGGAATAAGTTGCGAGCGGAGTGCCCTCGTCCTTTGGTCCCACACAAAGTGTGCGAGACGCCATCAGTGGATCCGAAGATGGTCCAGTTTTTGGCGAAGACGGGTTTTAACCCCCGTAAAGGCCTAGACGCAGCCTTGAAGACAGTCCAAGACAAGCTACTGGACATTACAGGTCCTTAGCAAAAATATTTGATTTGGCAGAGTCCGCTATTGCGACAGGTAGCCAGGTAGACCCTGTAGAGTTAAGAGGTTGGGCCCAGCGGGCCATATGCGTGGCTGGTAACACCAATACCTCGCTCGCCATTGAAAGGCGAAAAGCGATCCTGATTAAGATCGAGCCAAAGCTCTCTAACTTGGCCTTGACTGAAGCGGGCAAAGACACCCAGGGGTTGCTATTTGGCGACTCCTTTATTAAAGAATTAGGAAAATATGTTGGAGCCTTTACAGCTCTTGACAAGGCCCAGACATCGATGCGTCGAGTCTTTCAGGGGCGTTTTTCCAACAGGGCCGGCAGTTCTAGGGGCCGACTGTCCGGCCGTTCCAATTTTCATGCCAGAGGTTCCGGCAGAGGCTCCTTCAATTATAGAGCATCCCTCCAGGATCAGAGACACCAGCCGTCCTTTTTTCCGTCCCGAGGCGCTCCCTTCAGGTCACGAGGTTTCAGGGGAAATCCAGGCTCCCGTCGACCATTTGGTAAGTTGTATGCTTCGTCCTCCCCCTTTTATAGACCATTTAGTCGGGGGCAGACTCCGATACTTTTCTCATGTGTGGTCAGGCATAACCTCAGACCAATGGGTCCTTTCTGCTGTACAGGGGTTCGTGATAGATCTGATTGCCGATCCAAGTTCCATCCCTGCCCCCCCCGGTGATACCACCGTCCAGTTCAGCACGATCCCTATTTCAGAAGGAACTGTCGGACCTTCTGCAAAAAGGCGCGATCGAACGCGCACCAGAGACTCAAGGAGGAGTAATCAGCAGTATATTTCTGGTGCAAAAGAAAGGGGGTCAGATGCGCCCGGTGATCAATCTGAAAGCACTGAATGCTTTTGTGAAATACCGACATTTCAAGATGGAGGGCATCCATCTTTTGAGGGATCTACTCCTTCCAGGCGATTGGTTGGCCAAGATAGATCTCAAAGACGCTTACCTCACAGTCCCAGTGTCACCTTCTTCCAGAGACCTGCTGCGGTTCCTATGGAACGGTCGGACTTGGCGCTTCACCTGCCTGCCGTTTGGCCTGTCCTCCGCCCCCTGGTGCTTTACCAAGATCATGCGCCCTGTGGTGGCGTGGCTTCGCAGCAGAGGTGTCCGTCTAATCGTCTACCTGGACGATATCTTGATCATGGCCCACTCGCAGACTACTGTTGAGGCACCTCCACTTGACGGTGTCGCTCGTTTCCAACCTGGGGTTCATTATCAACCAGGAGAAATCCTGTTTAATTCCGTCCAGATCCATGGAATTCCTGGGGTTCCAGGTGGACTCGGAAGAGTTATCCCTCAGTCTCCCACTGTCAAAGATCAAGTCCATCCGCAAGGAACTGAAGCACGCCCTACGTCTTCCTCAGATGTCGTTGCGACACTTAGCAAGGATAATCGGACTTCTGGCCTCCTCGATTCAGGCCATCTTTCCAGCTCCCCTCCATTATCGGGCGTTGCAGCGCCTAAAAATTGCTCACCTTCGGTCGGGGGCCTCCTACGCGGATTTGGTCACATTGGATGCAGAGACAAAGGACGAAATGAGATGGTGGATCCACAACCTGTCAGTGTGGAATGGCAGAGCGATCGTGGGTCCCCAACCGGATCTGGTCATAGAATCCGATGCGAGCCTGCACGGATGGGGGGCACATTGCAGTGGAGTTTCCACAGGCGGTCCATGGTCTCAGGAAGAATCCCAGCTTCACATCAACGCCCTGGAACTTCTAGCAGGGTCGTTTGCCATTCGCAGTTTTGCCAATGGTGTGGTCAGTTCAGCCATCAGACTCCGCATGGACAACATCTCAGCGGTCAGGTATGTCAATTGTATGGGTGGCACACGGTCTGTGGTTCTGACCCATTTAGCGAAGGATTTTTGGGAGTTTTGTCTCGACAGGAACATTTCGGTGGTGGCCGAATACCTTCCAGGCCTTCACAATACTCTAGCGGACTGGAGTTCACGCTACACATCGGACTCCAGCAATTGGAAGTTAGACGAGACGTTTTTTTCCGCTATTTCTTCTCTATGGGGTCCCTTTGCAGTCGACCTGTTCGCTTCCCGTTTGAATACACAACTGCCCAGGTTCTTCAGCTGGAGGCCGGATCCCTTGGCGGAGGCAGTGGACGCTCTGCTTCAGCATTGGGGAGGCGCGCTGATGTACGCATTCCCTCCCTTTGCGCTCATCCCACGGGTGCTCATTCAGGTTCGTCAGCAGTTGGCGAGCCTGGTTCTGATCGTTCCATTCTGGAGGGCCCAGTCCTGGTTCCCTCAAATCCTGGAACTTCTGGTGGATCTTCTGCTTCTCCTCCCCGCTCAGTTGTCTCTGCTCAGGGGGCCTGCAGGAGAGTTTCATCCACTTCTGCAGAACGGATCGCTACGCCTCCTGGCTTGCAAGATCTCGGGAGTCCAGGAGGAGGCGCTGGACTTTCAGGAACAACTAGGTTCCTATTGGACTGCGCTTGGGTGCCCGGGACGAGACGGGCTTATCGAGCCGCCTGGGGTGCTTGGTCTCGCTGGTGCGTCGACCGGACTTTGGATCCCGTTGCGGCTCCTGTAAATTCCATCTTGGCCTTCTTGTCCTCACTCTTTGAGGCAGGAAAGGCTTACCGCACCATCAATGTCTTTAGGTCAGCAATTTCCTCCAGGCATAACGGGTTCGAGGGACGTCCAGCGGGTCAACATCCCCTGGTCTGTCGTTTGCTCAAGGGTTCACGTTTGGCCCGACCACCTCGGCCACGATTTTAGTCAACCTGGGATGTCTCTGAGGTCTTAACGTTTTTGGTCAGTTGGCCCTCAAATGATCTTTTGTCATTACGTCAGTTATCGGCCAAATTGGTCACTTTATTCTGTCTAATCTCCTGTAAGAGAGTTTCGGATGTGCGTGCTTTAGATTGGAACGCTAGATCCTTTACCCCGGAAGGGGTCCACTTTAACATTTCCCGTCGCACGAAAACCAGTATCCGGTCGGTCTCTTACCCCCGTTTTCCGGCGTCACCGCAACTGTGTCCGGTGGCGTGCTTGCGTGAATATGAGGACAGAACCCGTCCTTTGCGGTCTCGTTCTCTTCCCCACTTGTTCATCTCGTTTCGCAGCCCGTTTGCCCCGGTTGCCAGTGTTACTTTATCTCGCTGGGTTAAGTGGGTTCTCTCCCTTTCCGGGATTGATACGTCTATCTTCACGGCACATTCGGTTCGCAGTGCGGCTGCTACTTCCATGACAATCTCTGGGGCTCGCTTGGAAGATGTTATGAGATTGGCGGATTGGTCCAGATCCTCCACTTTCCGCGAGTTTTATTTTAGACCGGTTTCGCATGCTTTTGATTCTTTAGTGGCTCAGCTTTAAACAAGCAATAGGAGCCTCTGTGTCTTGTTATAAAATTACGGGATTTTACTAAGTATGACGTAAAGTCATGATTTTATTAAAGACACGGAGGCGAGTATTGCCCTCCCTGGACCCACCCTTGGGGCTTGAAGTAAGTATAATGTTAATGTACCCTATGATCAGGATTTTAGAGCTGTTAGTGTTTCCAACAAATGGATCCTATGTGTTTTGCTCTAATACACTGGAATACGCTCTTAGAAGATTTTTCTCTCTTTATATCCTTTTTCCTAGGTTGAGAGGCTAACGGCTTCATGTTTTGGAGTTCTTCAGTTCCGGTCCTGTCGGATGTCCGGTTGTTGCGGTCCACGCCGACGAGTTCAAGAGGTTTTTTCGTTACCCAGTTGTTTCGGCATCTGTTACTCCGGTTGAACAGCGATAGTTGAGACGCAAAGAAAGAGGAAGAGCCCAGGCAGACAAGGAGGGATATACTGGGATAAGGGGGAGGGGCCTGTTACTATGGTTTCCATTCTGTATACCTTCTTTTTTCTCTTTGCTGCTATGGTAGAAGTAAAGAAAGGTTAAAGCAATACTCGCCTCCGTGTCTTTAATAAAATCATGACTTTACGTCATACTTAGTAAAATCCCGTAATTATCCAGAGAATCTGTGCCGATATCTGATGCAGGTAAACATACCCCAAGAAGCTGTGATGAGTAGGACAGTACTGTATTTACATAGTCAAGGTACATTTCCATAACAGTATCTCCACACATATGACAGCACTAGAGCAAGTTTCTAGACAAACTTGTACATGTCATCCGCTTTCTCAACACTTCTGGGAAGTATTATCAAAGTCTGACCCCCTTCAGGAGTTAATCCTCTCCTCGCCTCCCAGGTACGAAACAACCTTCAGGCGTTCTCAATGCCAATTACTAAGCAAGTCAATGTCATGTTCTCATTTATCACCTATTGTAGGCGTCCTGTTGCCTGTCACTTTATACAATAGGTATTTAAATCATTAATAAAAAGGAAAACCACATTTTTATTGATACCGTTTATTAGACGCTTTTATGTAAAACCAAGTGGCAGATTTGTTGCAGAAAGGTCTATGCCTCTCCCATTTATTTGAATAGGGTTTGCAGAAATCTATGGGCTTGCTGCAGAAACGACGACAGTGGATTTTCCGTGGCAGAAGATACAGTATTTCAGGCATGGGGGTATTCCCTGAAAATATTCTTAGTAGTATAAAACTAATGAGGTGTGTGTATAGGTCCCATCTGTAGGACGTATCTACAGGTCCACTTCCATCACAAACCTTGTGTATGCATTGAAAGATTCAGACCTGAGACATCTTGAAGGGTAATGTTTCAATGTAAGTCTGCCTCTTGACAGGGATCACAGTTCTGCACTTTACCTACTTACCTGGAAACAGATTGCCATTTACTCAAGGACAGGTTAATCCTGTACAAGTAACAGTACACCACTGAACTATACGTCTACAAATTAGATCCATTTTACGAGGAATTATGACACTTCAGATGTAAACTGTAGATTCTTGAGGTTGTGACAAAATTCTCGACTCGCTGAAACATGGGTTCACCAAAGTACATGCAAAGGAATCTACATCATGTGTGGTCATGTCCAAAGTATGCGTTTATCACACTAGAATGTGATATAAAGGGGGAACATTTATCATCCCCCATATGCCAGACCCGGGGTTTGTGACATTTTAAACTCCACTGAATTTAGTGTGCAAATGGAGTTTCACCACTGCCCTAGTCCCCTGGTGTGGGCGAGGCAATCAGCCTCACCAGATGTATCATGTACAGCAATTTCCTGGCTTAATTTATGCAAAGGTGTGAGCCTCGTCATAAATGAGGCATATCCTCTTATGCTGACTGCAATGGTACAAAACACTAAAGATTAAATGTATAGATGCACAGTAAGATTTAGCTTCAATAGTGTCTCCCTCCCTGTAATAAGCATACTGGGGGTCATGTATGTAGAAAATGTTTCAGATCTTTGAGTTCAGCTCATGCAAAATCGAAAGAGTTGCGTTTATATTTTTGTTCAGTGTAGAATGAAAGTATTTACTAAAACGGGCATGTCAGGAGAGGTGACAGATCCTAAAAAACAGACCAGTGGAGTGACCTGTTGCTTTACTGCTAAAGACTTAAATGGCTTTTCCAGGACTTTTATACTGATGACCTGTCCTCTGGAGATGTCATCGGTATCCGATTAGTGGGGGTCCGACACCCAATCAGCTGACCGGCGTCTTAACCCCTATATCTTGCAGTGGATCTGCCAAAGTTACGAAGAGGCACCAACCCCCTACATAACTTCAGCACATCCAGCGCCAGTCTAAATGTAAGTCAGCATACTTGCTGGATTCCATTTAGACCATTTTCTATGCCTAAAATAGGTCTAGAAAATGATGAGTGAGATGGGCCTGGCGACCCATCTCATTCCCCACCCACTTTTTTTTTTTTTTTTTAGACCTGGCATGAGCAGGGGGAAAAAGTTGCAACGCAATCTTACTACGAGCAATTTTTCCCGATAATCTGCCCTTGTAAAGATGCCACAGATCACCCTTGGGTCATCGAGTTAATTCAGCATTCATTTCTAGGCAGCAGATCGTGCTGTGTGAAGAGCATGTTGCTGCCCAGCAACAATGAATCTGTCCGAGTGCAGCGTCCCACATCAGTGTGTAAATGGGACACTTTAAAGGGAACCTGTCACCGGGATTTTGGGTATAGAGCTGAGGACATGGGTTGCTAGATGGCCGCTAGCACATCCACAATACCCAGTCCCCATAGCTCTGTGTGCTTTCATTGTGTAAAAAAAAAAACTATTTGATACATATGCAAATTAACCTGAGATGAGTCCTGTACGTGAGATGAGTCAGGGACAGGACTCATCTCAGGTTAATTTGCATATGTATCAAATAGTTTTTTTTACACAATAAAAGCACACAGAGCTATGGGGACTGGGTATTGCAGATGTGCTAGCGGCCATCTAGCAACCCATGTCCTCAGCTCTATGCCCAAAATCCCGGTGACAGGTTCCCTTTAAATATCTGCCTATGTATTTGCATTGTATGGCATTTCCCATTATCATGCTGGCAATCTCATTACACCCATTCGCCCCTAGGTGATGCTGGCACCACATTATATATAGCTTGGGTGTGTCTAGACAGGGTGTGGAGTTAGTCTACTTTCCGTTTGCGAGATACGTTCAGGGCTCTCGCAAACTGTCCAAAACGGATCAGTTTGGATTCTAATGCATTTTGGATGGAAAAGGATCCGCTCAGAATGCATCAGTTTAGTCTCCGTTCCGCTTTGGAGACGAACCCCAAAACGCTGCTTGCAGCGTTTTGATGTCAATCTGATGAAACTGAGCCGAACGGATCCGTCCTCCATTGACTTTCAATGGTGTTCAAGATGGATCCATCTTGGCTATGTTAAAGATAATACAAATGGATCCGTTCAGAATGGATGCAAACGGTTGAATTATCTGAATCAAGCTTATGGACCTCATCAGCACCAGTGCCTGAGAGTAACTGTCTAAGTGCCAGGACATGTATGGAAAATTAGTGCGCAGAATTGTCCTTATCCAGTACACAAGCATTCCGGGACATAGTGGAATAACCTAAACCTTTTTAGTGGAGCGTCCTGCAAAGTGTCTGCCACGAGGGGAACGCCCTTATTGGATAGCTCAAGATGAGTAGAAAACCGCATATTTAGTACCAGCGTGCTATAGTTTGGACTAAGAATAGTTACAGAAGTCTTGACTGTAAAGTTTTAGCCTTAAAGAGAACTCCTCAACTGACAATTGCCTAAAATTTTAGCACAGTTTACCCCAAAAAATCTAGGTGTTAAAAGTGGGCCAAAAATAAAAATTGGCTGGATACAAACTTTTCTATATGACTTGCACAATTACATCATGCAGTAAGCCCATTTTCCAGAAGGAGCTTATGTGGTATTAACACCTAGTACAGAGTGCTAGCCCTAAGGAGACATGTGGTGGAGAGAAGGATGGGAGTGGTGGTGGCAATAAGGGTGGTTGGAGTCCACCCGGTGGATAATCCCTGCTTCAGCACTCCTCAGGCAGCACATGCAGTGATTAAAGGGGCGCAAACCTTCTTCCTTTGGGGTCTCCTGCTTGGAGGTGGCTGAGTGGTCGTTGATGTTAGGCAAGCAGCATATGACCCAAACCACATGCAGTAATGTCTAAAGCTATTATGCATGCGTTACCTTTACTGGCTTTGTCCAAACAATCTTTAAATGGTCCTCAACCTTCTTTATCTCAGAGATTAGTTCTTAGAAAAGTTGTTTTTCTGACAGCTTGTCTGACTTACACACCAAAAGCATCATGCACGTCTTTACTCCTTGCTGGCTTGCCAGAACACACCCAAGACCCTAGTCAATCAGCTGTTTGAGAAGGCACTGGCGCTCAATGACAATATGTTCATTGGTCACATGGCCTAGGAGCAGCTCAGCCCCATTGAGCCTGTTTGGGATGCTCTGGATTGGCCTATACGACAGTGTGTTCCAGTTCCTGCCAATATTCTGCAACTTCGCACAAGCTATTGGAGTGGACCAACATTCCACAGGCCACAATCAGCAACCTGATCAACTCTATGCGACGGAGATGTGTTGCACTGCGTGAGGCAAATGGTGGCCAATGGCCACACCAGACACTGCCCCCCCTGCCCCCTCCCCCAGTAAGGCAGAACTATGCAAATTTCAGAGTGTCCTTTTATTGTGGGCAGTCTAAGGCACACCTGTGCAATATTCATGCTGTCTAATCAGCACCTTAATATGCCACACCTGTGAGGTGGGATGGACTATCTCAAAGTGCTTACGAACACTAGATTTAGGCCTCATGCACACAACAGTTGTTTCATTCCGTGTCCGTTTTCGTGACTTTCTGCGGACCCATTGACTTTCAGTGGGTCCGTTGAAAACTCAGCTAATGCACCGTTTGTCATCCGCATCCGTGATCTATGGTTCCAGTCAGTCAAAAAAAATATAACCTGTCCTATTTTTTTCACGGAAAATGGTTTGCAGACCCATTCAAGTCAATTGGACCTTGAAAAAACACGGAGGCACACAAGATTGTCATCCGCGTCAGTTTTATTCCCTATCATTTGCATGGCAAACTTGACTTAGACTTTTTTTACTTTCCTTCAGGTCTGGTGATCCTCCAAAAATAAAAGGACACACGGAAACAAAAAAAGATCACGGAACAACGGAACCCAACAGCGGTCGTATGCATGAGGCCTTAGACAGATTTGTGAACAACATTTGAGAGTAATGGGTCTTTTGTGTATGTAGAAAATGTTTCAGATCTTTGAGTTCAGCTCATGCAAAATGGGAGCAAAACCGAAAGTGTTGCGTTTATATTTTTGTTCAGTATATATAAAATAATTCTGGAGCAACTTTTTAGTGCTCTGCATTGCACCGTCTTATTACTCCTGAAAATGAATAAACTGACAACTATTATGAAATGATATGGGGATCCCATCCACTTTAGATCAGGGGTGCACAACCTTTTCTGGTTGTGGGGGGGGCGGCCCACATTGTCAACCTGAACCAATTCCAAGGGCCAAAAACAAACTTTAAAAGTGGTGTTACCAAGTGAAATACTATATTTATGGCATATTGACCATACAGTATATATTATAAATGTCTAGTCACACTTCTAGTACTCCCATCTAATAGGACAATACATGAAAGATTCATGTGAGCAGCCACAAGACATTGACATACATGTCTGCTACCAGACGGTTGGGGCCCGCATAGAATGGTGTTGAGGGCCGCATGTGGCCCCCAGTTGTGCACCCCTGCTTTAGATAGTCTGCCTATGCCACAAAGTGTGTACGGGCATTCATGGAGAATGTAAGCATTTAGTGAAACAGAGCTGATGGATCTTCTTGAGTAACGTTCATAGAAACCTACCCATATGGACAATCACAATTAAACGATGACCTGCATAGTATGGAGGTCACGCCTGGTGTGTTGTGAACCTTGGTAGAACATGTCACTGAGAGGGCTAGATAGTAACACAAGCCATGTATGGAACAGCTGAGAAAAGCACAGGACATCACTGCAAAAACATTAGACCTGATTGACAAGGAAATGGGACAATGCAAATAATGAATGTCATGAGGCTTCCTCTATGCAATTCTCTAGTCAGCTGTAATCCACTTCCTTGCTTTCTTCTTATTTTTCCCATATCATGGAAAACAACGGAACAGATAAGGGGGTCTGATACATGCTACCGCTAGGAACATCTCTTGCAAAATGAATTAAGGTATGGCGATGCACACTTTTAGGCCACACAAAAGATCTGCGCCAAAAAAGTTTGTCTGCAACTTGCTGTTGCACGACCATTTTGGAGCTGTGATTTGGCTGTAAAAACACAACCAAGTCGCAGGCGAGTCGCATGTGGTACGTTGACTTGTGACAAGATCCATGAGGTCTGGATCTGACTGTCACGACGCAGTATGTTGCATGTCATTATATGCTATGTCGTGTGACACCCACACAATTGTATCTGGTGCTTTCTACCACCAGAAAAAACACAATAGGAAGCTTACGTTTTATTTCTATACCGCATGTGTTTTTAGCGGCAAAAAAATAAAATAAAAATGTTTGCGTGTTCTTCATTTCATATTTCCCTATACACGCACAGCCACTATCTGGAACTGGCGTTTTTACAAAAAACCTATCCAAGTCCACTCAAAGTGTGCGCTATTCATACAAATTTGTGCTGCCTCATTACTCACATCCACAGCAATTGATTTTAAATAGTAGCACACAATGAGCTAATATAATGTGGATATCAAGGGATTTTATTTAACTTGACCTTGCGCCTTGTATAATGAAAGGCTGGCCGTGCGCTTAAAAAAAGGGTTGTCCGAGACTTTTGGATAGGTCATCAGTATCTGATCGGTGGGGGTCCGATCAGCTGTTTGAGAAGGCACTGGCGATTCTGCAAGCGGCGTGACCTTCTCTCTGCTCACACAGTGCCGTACATAGTATAGTGACTGTGCTTGGTATCACTGCTCAGTCCTATTCACTTTAATGGGGCTGAGCTGTACCGAGGCCATGTGATCAATGAACGTAACATCACATGGCCTAGGGAAGGCTGCAGTGCTACTGTGAGCGCCCTTGTCTTCTCAAAACAGCTGATCGGCGATGGTCCCGGATGTTGGATTCCAACTGATCAGATACTGAAGACCTAGCCAGACGATTGCCACAACTCCAGAATCAGAAACAAAATCCAGGTATTAGATTTCTTGAGATTTCTGGGGTTGCGATTAACGTGCAAGTCATGCTGCAACCTTATTCTGCTCCAAACCACACAATACACATTAGGGCTGCAACGATTACTCGATGTAATAGAGTCAAAAAAATCCTCGATGCAATTTCCCTGCATCGAGGATTCATTTAAAATCACGTGACCACGGAATGGGAGTGAAGTGAAGCCTCTCACTCACTGCTCCGTGGCCTCCCTGGAGCGTCTATTGTGGCAGTAACAGGGCTCAGGTCAGGGAAGGGGAGGAAGCGCAGTGTGTGCTGCGGTACACGGGCTGTGGCGGCGGCTTTCTGCCGGACCCGGTCACGTACTACTGGCCCTGTCTGCAGGGATAGCCCAGGAAAAGCTGCCGGCTGTGCCAGGGGGACATAGGGCTCCTGACCTATGTGCAGCTCAGGCAACTGGCTGACAAGTACGTGCCCGGGAAGAGCTGGCAGCACCAGGATATCGCCGAGCTGCTGGAGGCCGGGGAGCACCAGGAGGCGTTGGCCAGGATCCCCTCCGCCATAGACACAGGTAGGAAGCCTGCTGCCCATAGAGATCTGTGCCTGGGAAAGCTGGGTGGCAGCAGCACTAGGCTCTCCAAGGCGCCTGAATGCCAACACTGTGGTACTACTGCTGTGACTACAGGGGAGCAGTGCAGTGACCCCTGTGCGGTGACTACTGGGGAGCGGCGGGGTAGCGACCCCTGCGCAGTAACTACAGGGAGGGGACATGGCACTGGATGGCATAGAGGGGCAGACGAAGGGTGTTGGGGACTGATACGTTTTTATAAAGAAAAACTGTCTTAATTAAAAAAAAATTATTCACTAGAAACTCTGAAGTCACAGGGTCTAAATGTAGAATTCAGGGTCATTTAGTCATCTCCATCATTTATGCATGTTTTTTACTTGTGCTTTTTCGTGTGGAAAACAACATGTGCTATATGGCTAATTGTGTTCCTCTTTTTTGTAGGACACCAACTATTAATTCTATTGTTAGGAATGGTCACGTTTGGTGGACTGGAGGGACCATGCAGGCGATCCATTATTACAGTAGAATGCAGTTAATATTGTTCGGTTGGGATACCACTTCTATGGGAACCATGATCATGGACACCCTTGTCTCTGACTCTGGGCCTCCCCTGCCCCCCATGGGGCCTGTGTGACACGGACTCGTGACGGGTTGGTCTGTTCATAAGTTAAATAAGTATACTATGTACTGCTCTGATTCAGTCTATCCATGACTTCCCTTGTTTGGGAGGAATCCGGAGTCACATCACTGTGACATCCTGATGCCCCAGCCTTATTGTTGTTGGGAGATTGCGCCAAGTTCTACTTGGATGCTCCCTTTACAACCCAGGAATAAGTGACATGGAGCAGATATGCTGATAGGTCTGGGAAGGGAGGTACTTGCGGTTTGACACTCCGTTACACACACCCCTGGTACAGACATTCCGGCACGGAGACTGGTGGTTGCCCGTTAGTCTTCCGTTTGCGGATCAGCTTTTGTCTGCTAAAACTGTGGAGCTTGGAATACATTCAGTGTGTCTTTGCAACTTTGTATGAGGAACTTGCCGGCCTGTACGGGCATGAGCATGCGCCCTGTACGAAAGATAGTCAGCAGCCATCTTTGTTGTGGTTCCCACATCTTCATCCATTGTTTCGTGAGAGCACACGTAGCGGCGCTTGCGCAGACCGCTCTTTCGGACGCAAGCAGATTCCACCATGTCTCCACGACTGATCCGAATGTTTTTAATCAATTTGACATACATATATAATTATGTATTCACATCAATATTACTACTGTTTTTATCACATTATGCACTTTACTTGATGACGCTCACAATTAACTTTGCTATGATCATGGTCACAGATGAATTAGGTTTTTAATGATGCATTTGCACTTTATTACTCAATTATGGATTTTGATAATTGCCTGCACTATTTATAGATGTCACTCAGCTAGACAAAGGCTCCAATGAGAGAGCTGAAACGTTGCTGCTAGATGGGTGAAATATATATATATATTTTTTTATCAAATAATCCTATGTAGCACATTCATTTCTCACACAAAGTAAATTCTATATAACTATGGAAAGGCAGAAGGCTCACACATGGTTTGGATTGTAAATGCTGTCTCGGCAGCCTTCCCGGAGGAACGCGCAGTCACAACTCATACACTTGTGCTCTGGAGATCAACATTACAGACGGAGACAAAAGAAACATGAAGACAAAGATCCGTTAATCTGTACATGTCTCCAAATGTCCGCAGACCTAAACAATACCAGACATATCTATATAGTGGTTCACCCATCGTATATACACCGTCTAAGGCCCCACTAGATCAGTGACCAATCATGTCACATGGTAGCAGCTGGCGGTCACCAGGTCAATAGATTGAGAGCACATTATAAAACAATTTTAGTAAACATTTACATGAATTAATATATAAATTGCATAAAACAGATAAAAACTGTTGGTTTAAACCCCAGATACCACCAGACATGCAGCGCCCACTGGTGATCATGGATGTGAATAGGTATGGGGCGCCCTTTCAGAAAGTGAACTTAGTCATCTTAGATCCGTTTCTACTTGTAAAAAAAAAAAAAAAAAAAAAAGAAACATTCTAGCGAGCGTCTTGGCAGGATACACAGCGATGTAGCGTTCACGCCGTTGTGGAGAGCGCCCCCTGTGGGCATCCCACATGTACAGCATCATTCAGAAGTCAATTTTCCAGCATCTGGCACATTGCGGTGTAGTTGCTTTACCAGGAGACTCGCAGCCAACGTCTACAGGTCATGGAGCATTGCACTTCCAGATTTCAGATACTTAGGCCATAGGTGGTGGGACCCTGTCACTAGTGGATGTGGCAGCCTATTGAAACAACCGAGCGGGTTGTGCTATGCCCTTTCCAAAAGTCCCATAGAGGTGGCACAGAAAGCTATGCAGTCTCTGGAAGTTAAGAGATGAAGAAAGAGGGTGACTGTTTCTGTAACGTCTATTGACTGCGGAAACAGTGTAGTACAACCTGCTCGGCTTGGCCTTCATCATAGTCCCAACCATCCAGGTAAGGTGGTCAGTAGGCCCCATTCTAAAGACAGGTACAGGTGTCAGAAGTGGGACCTGCATCTATCAGACTCCACAGGATATGCCATAAATGTCTGAGATCAGAACCCTTTAAGATTGTCCAAAGCAGTTATTATAGGGAACTGTGGGATAATATACGGTAGTTTTCCACCGATATGTAGAAATCCCATGAGCCGGGTAACAAATGCATCTAGAACCCTACTACCAGCACCATCTACTGATGTCTATAAAGTGCAGAGCCCCTAAAAGCAGCATCTTGGCTTGCAAATCCAGACCCTCATTCTCCCTATAGGTGGCGGAACCCCCATCTATCAGAAATTAAATGCAGAAATACTCTGCCTACGTCCGCTGCCGGTCTTCTACTTCTTCCTGGGTCTCCCTCTGATCTCCAGATCCTGGGCTCTATTAATGACATTTCTAAATGCTGCATCCTGTGATCACCTATCTGGTGGTGGTGGTGGGGGGAGGGGGACACTGGGAAATCGGTATTCATTTATTTTATAGCATTTTAAAGGGGGTATCCCGGTTAGAAGAGTTCATCCCAGGGGGTGCACCACCAATGAGGCGATTGCCTCAGGTGGCAAGACCTAGAGACAAGCGGGGGAAGTGGCAGGGCTGTGGGAATATATATCTATATTCAACTCTATCACAGTATGCCTTAAACAACAGGGCTGGAGGGTCGGGCACCGGTTCAATTTTTGCCTCGGGCAGCAGAAAGTCTAGGTGCACCCCTGGGTTATCCCCTAACCACAAGATATGAGGACTGATAGTCTGATCAGGACAGAAGGGCCCATACCCCCTAATATATGGAGTGGCTGAGCGCTGTCCTGGGCTCTCCGGCATTCCCAGCAGTGCACAGCCTTAACCACCAGGCTCCCATCCTCAATCAATGGTGGTCCCAGCAGTCAGCCCCCACCCATCTAACAGTTACCTTCTATCCTATACATAGGAGATAACGTCTACTAACCCCCTTTAACAAGTCAAGCTTCAGCTGTCAGAGAGGCGTTTCCCATAAGTTCTCACTTGGCACCACACCATTACACACTCAGCTCTGCTACATCCCGTCCATGATACTGCTGGGGGTGCAATAGGACTGTCCCATCCTGTTACCATGTTCATAGCACATACATAGAGTACAAGGAGAGATCTCACTTACTACACAGACACCAAGCCAGTCAATGGGAAGTCACAGGTGATTGCATATGTTGCCGCTATAGCGCAGGAGCATTCCCTAGTAGTAAGCACTTACCTCCACTGCTCTGAGGCGGCTGGTAGGTCGCCCTCCCTGGATGTGACTGCGCTCCTATGAGACACGCGTGGAAACGCAGCTCCTCACAGAGGAAATGACTAACACCCGGGACTGGCCCTCATTCCTGAAGTACGGCTCGTTAGCATAGGCCACGCCCACCCCGTGTGTGGGGCGGGGCGGCGCGCTGGGCGCTGTACCTGGCTGATTGCACAATAGTGACTGGCTGGAGCTGATAAAATACATTGCAGTGAATCCAGCGAAGTGTGGGCATAGCAATTGGCATCCACTTTCTAATAACCTGAATGAGTCAGTGGTGTTAAATGACTTTGAGCAACTCATCTCATGGTGCCAACACACAGCGGGCAATACCCTGCATCATACCAAGTCAGCCTGGCCCAAAGTGGTCATAAAGACCGCTGGCATTGAAGTGGGCAAACCTCACTTTTCACAGATTCGTATCTGCAGTTGCATTTGTTTTGTTCAGTTTTAGGGTACTTTCACACTAGTGTTATTCTTTTCCGGTCTATCCTAGGGGCTCAATACTGGAAAAGAACTGATCAGTTTTATCCCCATGCATTCTGAATGGAGAGTAATCCGTTCAGGATGCATCAGGATGTCTTCAGTTCAGTCATTTTGACTGATCAGGCAACAGAGAAAACCACAGGATGCTACGGTTTTATCACCGGTGAAAAAAACTGAAGACTTGCCGGAATGCCTGATTTTTTCCCCCATAGGAATGTACAGTCAGCCGGGGCGTGGTACGGTGGCAGTGGGTCAGGATAGATGTATATAAGTCTATGGTTTGTTCGTCACGCCAATTGCAATGTGCGCAGGGTACAGTCGCAGGGCCCTTTAAGATGTAATAACTCACGTACCAGGTGAGGAATGCCAGAGTGGGGATAGTGTCTCTGTGTAATGTCAATGGTGTCTCCTACCTGGGTACAGCTGGACTCCTGGATCCTGGCTCACATGCAATAAAATGAGTGCTTTGCTAGTAGGAGTAACTGAGGAACTTTGGTAGTAAGGAATGAGATCCAGACTGGTGATATAATCCAACTTGTCTTTACTGGAGGCAGCATAAATCCATATGAGGTACAGCAATAGTCTTTAGGTCCCAGCAGGTATAGGCAATGTATGGCAGGGGTTAATGCCTCTTCTGCTTCTATACTATGGGCCAGATTTATCATGACTCTGACAGCTCACTCCACTTTAACATATGGCTAAAGTCAGTTTTAGCCAAGTCAGATTTATGATCGGCCCTTTAAGACTGTAATAAATGTGGTTTGACGGTAGCAGTTTATCCGTCAGTAAGCAGCTTTACAAAAGTCGCACATCTTTACGAAAAAGTTGCACGTTTTTATGAAAAAGTTGCATGTTCTATTAAAAAGTCTCATAAGATAAGCATGGTCCTCACTGGAGTAAAATTGCGACTTTTTTGCGACTTTTTAAATAGTCTCAATAGTAAATCTGTCTAGAGATTCATTTACATAAGAAAACACGCCCACTTTCAGAAAACTGGCGAGCATAGTGCAGAGCAGAAAAAAGTCGCAAATTTGTGCGCAGTTTTAGCATTTGGGACTTTTTTGGGACCTTTTCACTCCATTATTCTGACCTGAGCTAATGATAAATCTGGCCCTATGTGTCAGGAATCTGTCTTCTGCTCTGTCTATCTTCTGCTTGGTATGGGCCTGACAAGCTGAGGAGGAATTTGGCTTCTCCTGGACTCTGGATATGTACTCACAGCTTGGCTCACAGGGGATGCTTCTTCCTGGAGGCTGGAGATGGCTGCTTTTCTTGTCAACCAGCTGAGGCTGATGGCTCAGGCTGGGAAGAGTGATCTTGGCCTCAGCCGAGGCTCGATCCTGTCTTGGGATCCCTGTTTCTGGGAGCTCTTACTAACACAGCCTTCCCCAAGCAGGGGTGGCTGGTACACTAACTTCCTTTTTTCCCCCATGAGGCAGGAAGTGGGAACATTCCACACCTCCTCAAAGAGGGGGAGCTAAAACTGGAATGTACTATTCCAGTCTAGAAATGCTAAACTGTCTCTAAACACATTGCTGCCACCTGCTGGTGTACGTGAAAATTACAGCAAAGTATGATTTACAAGGCTTTCAATGCACATTTGTGAGGATGTAATGTTAAATTACACAGGATGACAATGCAAACACACTTAACAGGTTGTAGCGGGGTAAAAGTGTTTGGTAACATAACTCCGGGATGTTACAAATGTATTAGTGCCAGATCCGGCATTCAAAAAGATACAAGACGGATCCGTCTTTCTGCATGACAAGCGGAGAGACGGATCCGTTCTTGCAATGCATTTGTGAGACAGATCCGCATCCAGATGCGTCTCACAAATGTTTCAGTCACATCTAGATCGGCGGATCCGGCAGTCAGTTCCGACGACGGAACTGCTTGCCGGATCACACTGCCGCAAGTGTGAAAATAGCCTTAGGCTACTTAGTGCTGCCTGACACAATGAAGTATTTTAGTATTATTCATACTTCATAAACTGCAGAAAAAGAACTGAATTGTGTGCAAATAAGGTCTCAAAGTGCCTAGAGGGGGTGTATAACTGTTATAGGAGCCCAGGCACACCTTCTGCCAGTCTCGTGTAATCCCTACTGTCAGTCAGACCACGGTCTAGTGTAATCCCTACTGCTGGTCAGTCCATAGTCTACTGCAGTGGTGCCCAACCATTTTCCGTCTAACGGAAAGAAATGCAAACACTGTGAGGGGGCATGTGTGAGCATTACTACTGTGAAGGGGAAAATATCTGGGCATTTTTCTATGTGAAGGGGCACATATGGGCATTTTTACTGTAAAGGGGGCGCATCTGGGCATTTTTACTGTGAATGGGGCACATGAGCATTATTACTCTGAAGGGGGCACATGTGAGCATTACTACTGTGAAGGGGGCACATCTGGACATTACCCCTGTGAAGGGGGCACATCTGGGCATTACTCCTGTGCAGGGAGCACATCTGGGCAAAACCCAGGCTCGGACTGGCCCACAGGGGTACAGGGGAATCCCCCGGTGGGCACCTGAGCAAGGTGGGCCCCTAGTCTTCCACCCCCTGCATAAGTGGCACATAACACAGTAGATTTAGTACACTATATACATATATTCAATGTACAGCACCTCAACCAGCCTATGTTCATATAAAAAACTTGTTAGATTATTTATTCTATTTGAATGTATCCGTACAGTGGGCCCCCAAAATAAATTTTACTAGTGGTCCCTAGGTACCCCAGTCCGACACTGGCAATACCCCTGTGCAGGGGGAACATCTGGGCATCACCCCTGTGCAGGGGGCACATCTGGGCATTACCCCTGTGCAGGGGTCACAGATGGGCATTACTACTGTCAAGGGGGCACATCTCTGAGCATTACTACTGTGAAGGTGACACATCTCTGGACATAGCAAGACTAAGGAGTGGAATGCAGGAAATTCTCTCTAGAAATGCCTTTCTAGAGTCCTCTCTCCCTCATTAATATTGCTAAGCGCGTTCTGAGGAGCAACCCAGGCAGCCCACATGGGCACCAGACATAGCCTCAGGTCCAATCACTTCCACTACTACCACACCTCGCCAGTCACATCCTTCATAGACCTTCTGCTCCCATCTGACTCGTCCTCACCTTCTCCTTCAACGTGCTCTGATGGCTTGCTGAGAGTCCAGAGGGGGTCTGTACGGGCAGGTGGGTTCATTTCTTGCCCCCTCTGTGCATATATATGTCCATTTTGCCCCCTCTGTGTATATATCCATTTTGCCCCCTCTGTGTATATATATATATATATATATATATACATTTTACCCCCTCTGTATATATATACATTTTGCCCCCTCTGTGTATATTCCCATTTTTGCCCTCTCTTTATATATATTCCATTTGATCCCTGTGTACATATTACATTTTTTGCCCCACTGTATATATTTCATATTTTGCCCCTTCTGTATATATTTCTTATTATTTTTTTGCGTTTTGCCCCGATATATTTCATGATTTTGCCCCCCGGAACCAGGCCCCTATGAAGCATTTGCTGCTAGTGCCATGCCGGCGTGCCACTGTGCCGCACTGCCAGGTGCCCCCTGTGAGTATAAACCCGGCGATGTGTGCACATTTACACATACAAAAAAAAAGATTCTTACCTACTCTGCTCCGCTCCCGCCATCTTCCAGCGTGCGCCGCGGGCCTGCGTCATCCTGTCAACCCGCATGATCCCGCGAGACCTGGCGCTGAGGTCATGGGACTGGATCATCACAGCAAGAATAGTGCAGCGCCGGATGGGTGAGGGCGGTGGTTAGGTTACGTAACTAACTGGGCAGTGCTTCGCCGCCGGCCAGGTCCGACCCGACTGGCCATGACACCATTAAAAGCACTTGCGCCGCAAAACTAATAAAAGTACTGCAACTGTGCGCAAGCACGGGCCGCATGACACAGCTTTGTGGTCCGGATGTGGCCTGCGGGCCGTAGGTTGGGCATCACTGGTCTACTGTAATCCCTGCTGCCAATCAGACCACTGTCTAGTGTAATCCCTACTGCCAGTCAGTCTGTAGTCTACTGTAATCCCTACAGCTGGTCAGTCTATAGTCTACTGTAATCCCTACTGCCAGTCAGACCACAGTCTAGTGTAGTCTCTAATACCGGTCAGGACACAGTCCAGTGTAATCCCTACTGCTAGTCAATTCACAGTCTAGTGTAATCCCTACTGCCAGTCAGTCTGTAGTCTAGTGTAATCACTACTGCTGGTCAATCTATAATCTACTGTAATCCCTACTGCCAGTCAGACCACAGTCTAGTGTAAACTCTATTACCGGTCAGAACACAGTCTATTGTAATCCCTACTGTCGGTCAGACCACAGTCTAGTGTAATCCCTACTGATGGTCAGTCTATAGTCTACTGAAATCCCTACTGCTGGTCAGTCTATAGTCTACTGTAATTCCTACTGCCAGTCAGACCACAGTCTAGTGTAATCCCTACTACCAGTCAGAACACAGTCTATTGTAACCCTTGCTTTGTTACTGGGAAAAATGAATTAAAATTGAAAATTTTCCCAAAAATTGAAATTCTGAAATTTCATCTCCATTTGCCAATAACTCTTGTGGAACACCTAAAGGGTTAACGACGTTTGTAAAATCTGTTTTGAATACCTTGAGGGGTGTAGTATCTTAGATGGGGTCACTTTTATGAAGTTTCTACTCTAGGGTTGCATCAGGGGCGTAGCTATAGGGGGTGCAGAGGTAGTAGTCGCTACCGGGCCCAGGAGCCTGAGGGGGCCCAAAGACCCTTGTGCTGCATAAGAAGACACACAAAGCACTGAGGGAAGGGGGGCCCAAGCCTAATTCTTGCACCAGGGCCCATGAGCCTTTAGCTACGCCCCTGATCAGGGGGGCTTCAAATGGGACGTGGTGAAAAAAAAACAATCCAGCAAAACCTGCCTTCCAAAAACCATATGGCATTCCTTTCCTTCTGTGCCCTGCCGTGTGACTGTACAGCGGTTTACGACCACATAAGGGGTGTTTCTGTAAACTACAGAATCAGGGCCATAAATATTGAGTTTGGTTTGGCTGTTAACCCTTGCTTTGTAACTGGAAAAAAATTATTAAAATGGAAAATCTGCCAAAAAAGTGAAATTATGAAATTGTATCTCTATTTTCCATTAATTCTTGTGGAATACCTAAAGGGTTAACAAAGTTTGTAAAATCAGTTTTGAATACCTTGAGGGGTGTAGTTTATAGAATAGGGTCATTTTTGGGTGGTTTCTATTATGTAAGCCTCGCAAAGTGACTTCAGACCTGAACTGGTTCCTAAAAATTGGGTTTTTGAAAATCTCTGAAAAATTTCAAGATTTGCTTCTAAACTTCTAAGCATTGTAACATCCCCCAAAAATAAAATATCATTCCCAAAATGATCCAAACATGAAGTAGACATATAGGGAATGTAAAGTAATAACTATTTCTGGAGGTATTACTATGTATTCTAGAAGTAGAGAAATTGAAACTTGGACATTTGCAAATTTTTCCAAATTTTGGGTAAATTTGGTATTTTTTATGCAAAAAGATTAACTTTTTTGACCCAATTTTAGCAGTGTCATGAAGTACAATATGTGACGAAATAACAGTCTCAGAACGGCCTGGGTAAGTCAAAGCGTTTTAAAGTTATCAGCACTTAAAGTGACACTGGTCAGATTTGCAAAAAATGGCCAAGTCCTTAAGGTGAAATAGGGCTGAGTCCTTAAGGGGTTAAAGAGGACCTTTCACCGATTATTACACTGTGAACTAAGTATACAGACATGTAGAGCGGCACCCGGGGATCTCACTGCACTTATTATCCCCGGGCGCCGCTCCGTTCTCCTGCTATGCCCTCCGGTATCTACCCTCACTAAGTTATAGTAGGCGGAGTCTGCCCTTGTTCTTCTGTAGCGCTGGCCAATCGCATTGCAGAGCTCACAGCCTGGGAAAAAATAACCTCCCAGGCTGTGAGCTCTGCGCTGCGATTGGCCAGCGCTAGAGCAGAACAAGGGCAGACTCTGCCTACCATAACTTAGTGACTGAAATCTCCACCTACTATAACTTAGTGAGCGGAGATACCGTAGGGCATAGCGGGAGAACGGAGTGGCTCTACATGTCTGTATACTTAGTTCACATTGTAATAATCGGTGAAAGGTCCTCTTTAAATGAAGTTAAATGACCTGGACTGATATTTTGCTGTTTGGCCACAAGATGCTGCTGTTTCCTTAGCATAGCTTAAGAGGACTGCATTTCTGGATTCATGTGATGTTGAGGTTGAGTGTGGGAGCATTTTTCTGTGACCAGAACTGCAGCCATTCTTCTGTGACCAGAACTGCAGCCAAGTGAAACTGATCATGTCCAAGACCCTGACCCTGTCCAGATGAAGATGGATTCATGTCAGGGACGCTGTTGAGAGCTGAGGAGCAAAGCAATATACACTGCAGTACTGCACGCTTGTTCGAGAAGCCTTTGTTTCATTCACAGTCACCAGCTGATGCAGAGCAGACCCAGGTCGGTAAGACTGATTGTGCACGCACCTCATTACAGTGTTGGCGCCTAGAATGCTAGAGACTGAGACCAGGCCTGTAGTTAGGATTTCTGTATGTGTCAGGCCACAAGGATTGTTTACTTTTCATTACAAGGACTGCGCATTTAAAGTTACAGTTCACACCGGAGAGCTGATAAGCTTCACCACAAACTTAAGTCAAGCTGGCGTTTACTCAGAAGAAACACTAAGGCATGTGCTACATGACAAGTTATTGGAGGAGGAATACTATTGAGTATAATAAGATTGTAGTTCGTTGTGCTGCACTGCAGGCTAGCCTGCATCACGCACCCAAACAGTTGTTTTTGATTTTAGGGTAATAACAGGTAAGGTGTGATGGTTTAGTCATGCCTGCCAGTAGGTAAATTACCTCTCTTACCTCCAGCATCCACCGGAGGACGCTGTGCTGTGCAGTACAAGGGTTTCGAAACTAACTAGCTTGCCTGAATGGAATGTTAAAATAAAATAGTAAATCTTTATTGTGTTATTAAAGCTGAAACAAGAATCAGAGACTATCACTCGTGAATCTAGTAAATTAGGCTAGGGTACAACCCCAAATGATGGCGGAGAGGTACTGAAGTTAATTGTTTGTCCTTTCTATCTTGAAAACAGTAGCTCAAGCATAGAAAAGATGCCTCTCTGGACCCTATCAAAATTAGTAACACTGTGTCAGCACATATTGGCTATAGTGTTGCTACTATTGTTACTAAAGAACATAAGCATCAATGCCTGCTTGTCACGGATGGTGTTGCAGAAAGCTGGAACTTATAAATAAACATCCGACTGGCTTGATCCCAAACTAAGGAGCATATGGGCGAGCCCTATAAAACCCCTAGAGCTCTCCCTGACTGCTATGCCCATGCAAAGGTCTTTATGGTAGACAATTGCATGTCCACGTACCTCATACTATGTGACACCTGAAAACCCTATAATAGTGAGGGGACATGACCACTGGCTCCCTGCACTTAATACGGACAGAGTCAGGGTCACCTAGAATCAAGCCAGCAAGGAAACACAAATAAAGGAAACAAACTTATCTGAGGAATCAGAAGAAGCAGCCTCCAGCAGTGAACACAATCCAGGAAGAAGTATAAACCGCAAAGTGAGGCAGTATGGGAGGGAATATAAAGGGAGACAATTAGTGTAAATAGGTGACAGCTGGGAGAAGGAAAGGAGATGACAAAGTGAAACCAAAACAAAGAACTTCATGCAGGTAGAGAAGAACATCTAACAGACTTTCTCAAAGAAGTGGCGGTGACACTGCTGATGTAAGAAGCAAGCTGTTACCACTGAACTGACTATTAGAGCCGTCTGTAGGGGCTATTGAGGTTTGTATTTGAACTTAAGTTGATTAGATCAATTTAGATACAAAGAGCATCATTGTTGAGACACCTCTCCTTCAACTCCCACACCTGCAGGCAAGCTCTATACATCTCTCTCCCGCTCAACGTGTTTCTGTGCGGTGGTAAACCCGCACTTCATCAGGAGCAGGTAAGTACTGAGTAAATAGAATGTCTGGTGTTATATCTCCGCACAGAGTGGCAGCATCTCGGTACTATGACGACCGTACTGGCCGCTCATTCGCCGGCTTTAAATGGTTCTGACTCCAGAGACAGCCAATCACAGCGGGGGGGGGAGGGGGTGGTGTCCACAGTTTCATCCCGCTGCTCGGCGTTCGCTTCTGGTGCGATATAGCATTGCTGGGAGGTGATGAATAATTGCATCCACGTAACAGAAGGAATCCATTGGTGGCCCTACTTGTCAGTCATCTTGGAAACACTGCAACGTGTTTCAACAGGCAGGAGATATATATAATTTAAGGTCTTACTATATTTATTCAATATGACAATCAAGTCTAACTCAGGGATTTATTGACACATAACAATTGAATCCCACCAAGTGAGAAAAAGCCACCAATCAGACAATATATAGTATGCCAGCATAATCTCATGATGTCAGTACTATGGGGTGGATTCAGAAATGAAAGGGGATGAAATAAGGGATTATATATAGTTCATAGTATTGCTGGATGTATTGACAGTAATTATGTCGCTGAGGAATAGCGTTCTAAATGAATGTGTCTGGGATTTGATATACTGTGTATGCAAATATGACATGTAATGTCATATTGATAAGAGGTCTTACCCAGACATCATACATTAATAATCAAAGACACTCAACACATGACTATATCCCCATAATGTTCACTGGAGAACGAGGTTTACTAAATAAACCAAGCATATGAAATAGCATCATTCAAACCTAATGGTTTCACCGTTTGCATCCTAAAGATCTATTGGACTTCATCATGTAGTAAAATAATATCCACATCACCTCCTTGTGTAGAACGTGTAACATGTAAATTTGACTACTTCACCCTTTGCAGCATGGTATTCGCTCACATGCCGTGCTATTGGTGTTTCTGCCTCATTTCTAATGTCTGAAAGGGGCTCACCAATTCTTTTTCTGAATTCACGTTTTGTTTTGCCAATGTATTGTTTACCACACTCACAAGTCAAGAGATAAATCATCCCTACCGTCTTGCAGTTCACAAAAGATCTCAGCCCAGTTGTCCCTGTGGTCATGCTACTGAAATATTTGCCCTTCTTAATATATTTACAGAATGAGCATGTTTCACATGGGAACGTACCTTTCACATCATTCCTTAGCCAGGATTTGGCTTATTTTGGGGCCTGATACAGGCTGTGAACTAGGTGGTCTCCTATATTGCGATTCTGCCGGTAGGTAATAGAGGGATATTCCGTAAGTAATGGCTCCACGTCCAGATCAGATTTTAAAATACCCCAGTATGATGAAATTATTTCCCTGATATCTCGATGGGATCTGTCATAGGTGCCAATAATTCTGCATATTTTATCTTCCTCCCTTCTAATTTTAGGACACAGAAGTTGCTCACGGTTGCTGCAAAGTGCATGTTGGTATGCGCTTTTTACAGTTTCCTGTGGGTAACCATGGTTCTGGAACTGAACTTTTAGGTTTCGGGCTGCCACTTTAAAATCTGCTAGTTCCGGGCAATTTCTCCGGGCTCTCAAATACTGCCCTTTTGGTATGCCCCTCTTTAAAGCTGTTGGGTGGCCACTATCCCATTTTAGGAGGTTGTT
This sequence comes from Bufo gargarizans, assembly GCF_014858855.1. NCBI lineage: Eukaryota > Metazoa > Chordata > Amphibia > Anura > Bufonidae > Bufo > Bufo gargarizans. The sequence continues at coordinate 317,939,444 of NC_058082.1, forward strand.
TGTTGCAGTAGATTTTCTGAATATTTTAGTCACTATTCTCCCTGAATCATCTAATGCAATAGAGCTTTCCAGGCAAGATATTTCTCTGGCTTTTATAGTAGATGTAAAATATAGCCCAAGTTGGTTCACATTTGGTTCGGCTACAAATTGATGGAATTCAGCCTCCTGCCCTCCCCATAAGATGAATACATCATCGATAAATCTTATCCAGAGTATTATCGATGACGTGAATCGTTCCATGATATCAGAGAAAACAACCTCACTCTCCCACCAGCCCAGAAAGAGATTGGCATAAGTCAGGGCACATGGGTTTCCCATTGTCACACCCCTGAGCTGATGGAAGATCTGGCCTGCAAACATGAATACATTCTGTGTCAGAATAAATATAATTAATTCCATGAGGATGGAATTGTGTCGTTGACAGTGCTCTCCTCTTTGTTGGAGAAAAAACTGTATAGCTTGGCACCCTTTGTCGTGTGGGATGGAGCTATATAAAGCTTCTACATCAAGGCTAGCCAGCCATGTGCCCTTCTCACACTGGATCCCATCTAACCATTTCAGAACATCCATCGTGTCTCTCACAAAGGATGGGAGCCCCTCCACAAAAGGTCTTAAAATTGTGTCAACATATGTAATGATGTTTGACGTAAGGCTCCCGATCCCGGACACAATTGGCCTCCCTTTCAGTGGTGTCAACCCTTTATGCAATTTCGGCAAACTATAAAATGTTGCCAATACTGGATGTTCAGGGTTGAACATGAATTCTTTTTTGATTATAAGATTATCTGCCTGAGCTTTGAGCAAGTGTAACACCCCAGAGTTGTGTTACTAAACTCTTTTACCCCGCTACAATCTGTTAAAAGCATTCACCTTGTCATCTTGTGTAATTTTACAGTATATCCTCACAAATGTGCATTATAAGCCCTGTTAAATTTATATTGTTGTCATTCTACATTTTCACCAGCAGGTGGCAGCAATGTTCTGGCAGGGACTTAAGTCAGTTTAGTGTCTCTGAGCTGGAATAGTTCATTCCAGTTTAGCGCCACCCTCTGTGAGCAAAGTGGGCTGCGCCCATTTCCTGCAGCATGGGGAGGGAAGGAAGTTAAGTTAGTGTCCCAGCCACCCCGGCTAGGGGAAGGCTGTGCGTGTAGGAGCTTCCAGAGGGATAGGGATCCAAATCCAGGATCTTGTCTCGGCTGAGACAATTGATCATCATCCCCAGCCTGAGCCTTGCAGCCTCAGCTGGAAGAAGCAAGCAGACAACTCCAGTTCCAGGAAGAAGCATACCCTGTGAAGATAGCTGTGAGTAAAGTCCAGAGACCCAGGAGAAGCCATATTCCTCCTCAGCTAGTCAGTCCCCACACAGCAGAAGATAGAAAGCGCAGAAGCCAAATTCCTGCTATAAAATAGAGCTAACAAAGCAGACGTCCTTTCCTGCAAAGCTCCAGGTACATGAGAGAGCAGAAGATAAATTCCTGCCAACCATTGTCAATACCTGCTGGGACCAAAGACTAATGCTGTATCTTGCTTGGATGAAAGCTACAACCAGTAAAGACAAGTTTGAACTTTACCAAAAGTCTGGATCTTAATTACTGCTGCAAATCCCTCTATTATTCCTACTAGCACCACACTCAATTTATTGCAAATGAGCCAGGATCCAGGAGTCCAGCCTTACCCAGGTAGGAGACACCGTTGACACCATTACCACTACCATACAGAGACATTACACCACTCTGGCATTCCTAACCTGGGGCGTGAGTTACAACACCTTAAAGGGCCCTGTGTTAGTACCCTGCACATGCTGCAATTGGCGTCATGAACAAAACTATAGACTATCACTTACACCTGACCTAGCCATTGCATAATTTGGTGTCAGAGTGCATACCCTGGTCTGGCTCTATTGCTCAAGATATTGTTAAACTCTTTTTTATATATTGACTTTGGATCACACGATAACTTTTTTTTTATGTCTGATGATCAGTTAGAATTTTCATGCACATTTCCTCGTACTGCTTATAGCCGAGGATGAAAATATTGCCCCCCTTTATCAGATGGCTTGATCACAATTTCTGTGTCAAGCTACAGTTGTTTGAGGGCTAAATGTTCTTCTCTACTCATGTTGCCACACTCCCTTTCCTATTAGCCATTTCCAATTGGTGCAATTGTTCCGTGACAACTGTCACGAACGTGTCAATTGGCGTATTATCATTCATGGGAGGATGTTTTTTCGAGGGTATTCTTAAAATTGTAAAAGGACTATCACCCATATTCTGATGGCCCTCAACATACAGATCTGCCAGTAGCTGAACATCAGGGAGAGCCTGCTCCTCTATTCCCAGCTTTTGGCACGTCCTTCTATCGTGAGGGATAAATAACTTTTTCCATTTTAGTTTACGTGCAAAAAGATGTAGATCCTTGACCCACTTGAATAAATCAAAACTACGTAAAGGAACAAAAGACAACGCCTTCTTCAGTAATTGTATTTCTGTTTCAGATAGCTGTAGATCATCCCTTGTGTGCGTCATTTTAGGGGCAGGTGCTACTTTTTCTTTCGCAGAAAGTAATCTGACACTGGGGGAGTACTGGCTAAAAAAGCCCCTCTATTGTTTCTTCCCCCTCTACCATGACCTCCACGGCTTCTGCCACTATATGGTCTTCTCTGGCCCTGAGTTAGACTTGATTGTCATATTGAATAAATATAGTAAGACCTTAAATGATATATATCTCCTGCCTGTGGAGACAAGTTGCAGTGTTTCCAAGATGACTGATAAGTAGGGCCGCCAATGGATTCCTTCTGTTACGTGGATGCGATTATTCAGCACCTCCGAGCACCGCTACATCGCACCAGCAGAGGACGCTGAGCAGCAGGAGTAAACTGTGGACACCCCCCCCCGCTGTGATTGGCTGTCCCAGGAGACCGCGCCTGCTTAGGGGCGGAGTCAGAACTATTTAAAGCCGGCGAATGAGCGGTCGGTACGGCCATCATGGCGCCGAGATGCTGCCACTCTGTGCGGAGATATAACACCAGCTATTCTATTTACTCATTACTTACCTGCACCTGATGAAGTGCGAGTTTACCACTGCACAGAAACGCGTTGAGCGTGAGAGAGATGTATAGGGCTTGCCTGCAGGGGTGGGAGTTGAAGGAGAGGTGTCTAAACAATGATGCTCTTTGTATCTAAATTGATCTAATCAACTTGAGTTCAGATACAAACCTCAATAGCCCCTACAGCCGGCTCTAATAGTCAGTTCAGTGGTAACAGCTTGCTTCTTACATCAGCAGCCATTGAGGCTTATGTTCTTTAGTAACAATAATAGCAACACTATAGCCAATATGTGCTGACACAGTGTTCCTAATTTTGATTGGGTAAAGAGAGGCATCTTTTCTATGCTTGAGCTACTGTTTTCAAGATAGAAAGCACAAACAATTAACTTCAGTGCCTCTCCTCCATCATGTGGGGTTGTACCCTAGCCTGATTTACTCGATTCACAAGCGATAGTCTCTGATTCTTGTTTTAGCTTCTATAACACAGCACAAGGGTCTCGGCCTCCTGGCTGGGTGTATGTACATTTAATTGTGTGTTACCAGCATTTGTGGTCGTGCTCATTACCACGTTTAAGTAAAATACTATTTTGGCAAAAGCTGGTGTTGGAGTTGCTTTCCACGTTCGTGACTTCGCTGTATCTTGGGGAGCCAACTCGGTATATGGCTTACAAGAGTGCAGAACTAAACTTCACCTATGGCTTGACAGTATGAGCTGTGAAAAGACAAAAACGGCAAAAGCTTCAGCATGCTGTATTTAAAAAAAATAAAATAACCAAACCCAAAAACTCCACCAAATTTGTTTATACCAGTGTTTCCCAACCCGTGTGCCTCCAGCTGTTGCAAAACTACTGTAAAATATGCCAGTAAATTTTCAAAAGTACACAAGAACTCATATGTGTGAATTTATCATTAAACACCTTCAAGTGAGCTGAAATACACTGCCAGACACTCCCCAGGACAAAAACAACATAGTTTTAAAGTAAAGCCATATAAAAAAAAACTGTGCTTCTAGAGGAGGATATCTAAACAAGACATTGTTGTGCAGAGGCACCATAGAAAAAAGAGTGCCGAAATAACATCATTAAACTATCACCAAATGACAGTCCCATAAATTGCCCAAGTAAATAATAATAGCAAAATAAAATATACAGTCCAGATGGATCCCTCTATGCAGCCCATAGACTTCTATTATGACTGAATGCAAAACGGAATGTCTCTTAAAGGCATTGCATTATGCATTCCGTCATAGAATTCCGTTATGGCCCGTAGTAACAGAATCCTTAGCGGAATTGTTATAAAACCCAAACCTCGAACTTGAACTTGTAAAACACAAGTTTGCTCATCCATACTTACTCTATAAACTCCCAACTGCTCAATATGGTATATGAAAATGGTTTTTCTAAACTAGGCATTCCCTTCAATAGAGGCCATGCAACACTACAATACAGATCTGAAATAATACCACCACCGTGTCCAAACTTGATCAATATTTCAATGTTTTAGGTAATTTCTAAGAATAAGCTGCTGTGTGTACATGAAGAATAACACTGTCTCTGGCCATTATATAACTAGTATTTGACATTTTTTGCAATTTTCCTTCTACAATGTCTGTAAGGGTACAACCACATGGCGCATTCATGATCCATTGTTGACACGGGCAGTAGCGGTCAAGAACTACCCGACTAATTAGGGCGCGCAGTTCTGGTATTTAACTAATAAAGACCACACTATAGAGGCGGTCTCAATTCTTAATGGGCGTGCGGTATTGAAGGTGAAATGTGACCATTAAGGATTCAGACTGACTATACAGTGTGGTCTTTATTAGTTAAATATCAGGCATCTGTGACTTTCATAGTTCTTTATTGCAGCTGGCCGCAACTTAAACAGACCGCGCCATGTGATTGTACCCTAATTCTCAACCTTTGCAGCACTATTGCATGAAGACTACATGAAGACTACAGGTAGCTGTTTGTTATGTCTGCCATACACAGGACATGGATAAAGAGGATTATCTGCTCACTAAGTGTCTGTAGCAAATGCAGGAGGGGGAGCATGTAGGAACCTGATAAGAGGAGAAAGAAGCATCTTTCTCTGATAACATATATTACAGTGTACCTGTACAATTCATGCATGAGAGAAAAAAGTGAATCGTTAATTTCTAACGATATTTTTTTCCCTTAGTCCTAACAGCAGCACAGATGGGGTTAACTACCCCCCGTGGACTGGTAGGACCGGCGGAATTTTAATGAGCCCAAGAACCAATAACAAAGCTTTACACCCCTACAAAAGGAGGGAACACCCCCCAGCCCACTGTGTCTATAGCAAGAATAACTTACTAGGGTGGGAAATGTGTGTGCTGCTGTAAGGACTAAGGGGAAACAAATTATCGTTAGAAATTAACGATTCCCTTACGTCCTACCAGCAGCACAGATGGGGAGATAGCAAGAAGAACCCCTAGGGAGGCCCCTCATGCCTGGCAGAGCTAAGAATAGCCTGCCCAAAGGCCAAAAACTCTGCTACCCTGGCGTCTAGTCTGTAGTGGGAGATGAAAGTGGATTCAGAGCTCCAGGAAACAGCTTTACAAATCATCTCCAGAGGAAGGATACTTCTTTCAGCAAAGGAAGTAGAGATGGCCCTTGTGGAATGGGCCTTCACAAACTCAGGAGGATCCAAAGCCTGAGAAACAAAAGATTCTCTAATGGCCTCCTTAATCCAGCGACTAATCGACGCCTTGGATGCCTTGCGGCCTTTAGACTTACCGGCAAACAGGATGAAGAGATTCTCATCTATCCTGAACTCCTTGGATCTATCCACATAGATCTGGAGGCATCTCGAGATATCCAACGGATGCTTGACAGGATCCCTGGAGGAGGTAGAAGGAGAAAATAAAACTGGCAAGGAAATCACCTGTGAAATGAAGGGACCTTAGGCCTGAAATATGGAAGGAATCTTAGGAGAACCCAGTCTTGAAGAAAGATGGTATAGGGTTCTGAGGCCGAGAAGGCTTGAAGCTCTGAGATTCTCTTGGCCGAGGTTACCGCCAGTAAGAAGACCAACTTCAGAGTCACAAACTTTAAATCCACCTCCTCCAAAGGCTCAAAGGGGGGAGATGCTACACCCCTGAGCACAACTGATAAGTCCCACTGAGGGATGGGCCTCAGTACTGTAGGCTTCAATCTTTCGGCTCCTTTAAGGAAGCGTTTGATGAGCGGGTCCCGAGATAAGGGTCTGTTGAGACAGGCCGAGATGGCAGAAATCTGGACCCTCAGAGTAGATGGAGCAAGGCCTCTGTCTAGGCCGTCCTGTAGAAATTGAAGTATCGTAGAGAGGGGCTGATCTGCAGACGCCACTTGGTTTGAAGCACACCATGACGAGAAGATTCTCATGATTCTGGAGTAAGCTTTCTTAGTAGATTCTGCTCTTGAATGTGACAATGTTCTCAGGACCGACTCTGAAAGCCCTTCTATTCTGGGAAGGGACTGATCAACCTCCAGGCTGTCAGGTTGAACCTGTGCAGATCTGGGCAGAGGTGAGTGTCCCATGACACCAGGGTCTGCCATGGGGGGAGCCTCCAATAATGTCCCCAACTCATCTGAATGAGCTGGGTAAACCAGGATCTCTTGGGCCAAAACGGTATGATGGCTATTACCGAGGCCTGATCCTGGTGAATTTTCATCAATACCCTCGGTATGATGGAAAAGGGAGGGAAGATGTAAGCCAGCCTGAACCTCCACGGTATCGACAGAGCATCTATCGCCAGGGGGTTATCCTCCCTGTAAAGGGAGCAGAACCTCTCCACCTTGGCATTGAACCTTGTTGCCATGAGATCTACCTCTGGCAAACCCCACCTGAGGATTATCTGCCTGAATATCTCCAGATGCAGGGACCATTCTATTGTCGGCAGACCGTGACTCAGACGATCCGCGATTATATTGCAGGAACCACGGATGTGGATGGCAGACAGGTGGTAAAGGTTCAACTCTGCCCACCGAAGAATTACCCTGATCTCTGAAAGGAGGGGTAGAGATCTTGTGCCTCCCTGCTTGTTGATGTACAGGACTGCAGTCATGTTGTCTGACTGTACTCTCACTGCTAAGCCCCGGATTCGGGGGGCAAAGTGAAGGAGGGCTAGCTGGATGGCTTGAATCTCGCGGAGATTGGCGGAAAGTAGCCGCTCCTTAGGAGACCAAGTCCCTTGGACAGGGGAACCGTCTAGGTGAGTGCCCCAGCCTACTTGGGATGCATCCGTAGTCAATATGACCCAGGATGTCTGGGTTATAGACTTCTCCCCTGGGAGATGGAGCCACCATCTCAGGGAGGTTCGAGTCTGACAAGACAGGGAACACAGAAAATTTAGCCCGGCGGGGCTGCCATCCCATTTGGCAAGAACCTCCGATTGTAAAGGGCAGAGGTGCCACAAAGCCCAAGGGACTGCCTCCGCAGCCGCTGACATGAGCCCCAACATCTTCATGAGAGTCCTAATGGAAACTCGACGAGGAACAGATAGGAACCTTGCCAGGTCCAGAATCCGAGTTCTTCTTTCTGGAGTCAACTGGAGGGACATCTCAACGCAGTCTACTATGAAGCCAAGATAGGTTACTGAAGTTGTCGGACTCACGTTCGACTTCTGCCAGTTGATGATCCACCCTAGGCGGAGCAGAAAAGAGATAGCCACATGAAGATGGTGGGTAACAACTGGGACCGAGGAGGCTTTTAGTAGCCAATCGTCCAGGTAAGGAATTACGGTCAGCCATTGAAGCCTCTGAGCTGCCACCACCGAAACCACCACCTTGGTGAAGGTGATAGGAGCAGAGGAAATCCTGAAGGGTAAGGCAACAAATTGAAGTTGCCTGAGGACCCCCGAGACCTGGACCGCGATCCTGAGATACCTCTGGGAAGCAGGATGGATGGGGATGTGAAGATAGGCATCCTTGAGGTCCAGGGTAGCCATCACGTACCCGGAGTTAAGAACGTGGATCACTGACCTGATAGTTTCCATGCGAAACTTTGCCTTCCTTGAAGACACGCTGTGCCCGACCGGGAGGACTCCGCGGTGTCAACATCATGGTCCCCCGACCTGATGGACTTTAGCAATTTCTGAGTTTTCTCTGGTGGAAAAAAGCATGATGTTAACTCCTCTTCATCAGAAGAGGAGGAGACCAAAGAAATTGCGGCGGGTCTTTCCACAGGCGCGGAGGTATCCATGGGAGCTTGAGTATCGGCAGGAAGCCTCTCGTCCAGCAGGTTAACCACGCCTTTGATGGATTCATCCACATATCCCTTGACCCACTGGTACATTTCTTGCATGGTGGGTTCCGTGGCCGACTGGGATCTACGGCAAGCCTCGCACCTCGAAAAGGGCCAATTGTCATCCAGCAGCGTACTGCAGTCAAAGCAGGCCAGATGCTTCCTCTTTGAGACCGATTTACGGGTCTCCGGGTCCTTAGGTAAAGCCATCGCTGCAAAGAAAAAATAATTAATCATTCTGACAATTTGACAACCATCAGGAAAAAGGGCATAGCAGAGGCCCACCGAAGTAGCGCAGCAGAAAAAAACTGCAATGCGAACAATAGAAGAAGTACCAGGTACTAATGGGCTCTGGGAGCTAGCTTAGAAAGAGTGTGCTGCCAGAGGATGATTGAGAGACAAAAGGAGCTTTAAATAGGCGGAGCTCTGCCCCCAAGGGCGGAGCTCCCGCCCCTAGGAGGATCTAAACTAGATCCTAACTGAGACAGAATAAGCCTATTATAATTTGATAAAATAGGCTAAACTACTCCCCCTCCCCTAGCGCAGCCAAAATACAGACAGAGTATCTATCGCCTCCAAAAAATCTGGCCAAAAAAAAGGAATATACTTGGCCAAAGCCAAAAACCGGAAGTGACGTCAGCCGAACCGGAAGTGACGCCGGGAAGAGACGCGGCGCCGGACAGAGAAGAGGGGAGGTAGGAAAGGAGAAGCCCCGAAACTAAGTAAAGGGGGGCTAAGAGAAAAAAATACCAAAGTAGGCGGAAAGAAAACACCAAACACAAAAAAACACTTCCCCCAAAAAACTGAGGGGAACCGCCAGTCCACCTGTCCGGAGGACAGAAAAGAACACAGTGGGCTGGGGGGTGTTCCCTCCTTTTGTAGGGGTGTAAAGCTTTGTTATTGGTTCTTGGGCTCATTAAAATTCCGCCGGTCCTACCAGTCCACCGGGGGTAGTTAACCCCATCTGTGCTGCTGGTAGGACATAAGGGAAACACCAGTTACTCTTTAAGGACCATGGCATTTTAGCCTTTAGAACCATTTATTTTTCATCTTATCATTTCATCTGGTCCTAGAGTGTTTCCGTAGTGGAGCCAACTCTAGAAATTGGGATACCATTCTTCTTCAATCCTGACAATTGTGGTGGGAGTCCAGTTGTCCTATGTTATAGTTGTATGGGGTAAGGTGAGTATATAATTAAGAATATAATTCTTTACGTAGGATTTGCATGACTATGGATTATTTTTACCCTTTATTTGAAATAAGCAGAATGTCCATCCAAAAACGGTTTCCCTCCACTGTATACTGGCATCAGCACACAGTTATAAAGAAGGCTGCCTTCCAGGATTTTGTAGGTGGTAGGTGTGTGTCTCTGGGTCTAGAAAGACCCGGGCAACAGCTACATCTGAAACATATAAAATAAGAAAGCACGTTTTAGCATATCATGTTCTTAAATGGCCAGTTTTTTTGTTCCAGATGGGCAGTGCAGTGACCCAGTGCTAAAGGGTTAATATTGTAGTGGATCACTGCTAAAAAGTTTATGTTCTAAATTTCTAATTCATTGCCTAAGTAGCTAAATTATGTATTAATATATCTTTTTCTTGTGCACTGTAAATCCCCAAATGGTTGTGTATAGACAGCAAATAGTTAACTGGCAATCCTTAGTTAGGTTCCCAGGGAGATGTGTAACACCTCAGAGTTGTGTTACAAAACTATTTTACCCCGCTACAATCTGTTAAGAGCATAAACTTTGTCATCTCATGTAATTTTACCTTACATCCTCACAAATGTGCATTCTAAGCCTTGTAAATATATATTGTTGTCATTCGTCATGTTCACCAGCAGGTGGTGGCAATGTGTTAGCAAGGAGTTAGAGCCAGTGTAATGGGGCGCCGAAGGCGCACTTGGTCTCCCATCAGCCGCAGACCTGCTACTTAGCTTCGGGAGCGAGGATCTGTGTTTGGCCTCGTTCCTAGGACGGCTTTGCTAGCTGGGAGGCTCCCTGCTCCTAGGTCTGCCTTGAGCGCCGAGCTGATTACTCGGTGCTCGACTTGTCTGTCTGTCAGTCATATGACGCTGGCCACGTCACATGACCCTTACTCCCCACTATAAATACGGGCGGCCTGCTGGCTACAGGTTGCCTGTGATTTTCGTCCTATAGGCTGTGTACTTTATTGTTATTTGGCTACCTTTGGAATTGAACCTTGATCCGCCTCTTGACACCTCTTCTGCCTGCTCCCTGTACCTTGACGCTACCGCTCAGATTTTAACCTAGGCTTGTTTACCGATTTGTCTTTGCCTCTTCCCTTGTTCTGACGTGACCTCCTGGACTGACCTCGGCTAGTTGACTCGCCTCGCCTTCCTTTTTTGTTCTACCTCTTGTCCGCTTTTTGTTACTTCTCAGTGGCTGTCCTCTTCCCTGCTGTCTCTTTCTATCTGATTGCACTTAGTAGGTTAGGGATTGTCGCCCAGTTGCGCTCCATCACTTAGGGCGGGTGGTGCAAGTAGGCAGGGACAAGGGACCGGGTGGCAACTCAGGGGGTGCACCTCTGCTCTATCTTGATTCCCGTGACAGAATCACAGGCCAAAATTCAGCATTCACCCTATACAGAGCCTCACCGAACATGTGCAGGGTCTTGCTCAAATAGTACAGGAACTTGGGAAGAGACTACAAGTTCAGGAGACTGTCCGAACTCCCTCTATTCTCCGTTCAGGTGGAACCTCATATTAAATTGCCCGATCGAAAATAAAGCTGTAAACTTTATTTTCGACTACGACCCCACTCCTCCGGCCCTGACCCACAGAGGGTTGGTATTATCATTTCCTTGCTTCAAGGGGACCCCCAGGAATGGGCCTTTTCTTTACCACCTGATTCCCCTTGTCTTAGCTCTGTGGACCTCTTTTTCCAGGCGTTAGGGGTTCTTTATGATGAACCTGACCGAGCCTCTGTGACAGAATCCAATCTTAAGGCCCTCACTCAGGGAAATCGTCCCGTGGAGGATTATTGATTACAAATTTGTTGATTAGATGGGAATTCCTATATTAGAATTACCCACCCCTATCCAGGTTGTTGTCATCGATTCTACCCCCCTGCTAGGGGGCACAGTAAAACTCTGTACTCCGGAGGTTACCCTATCTGTAGGGATCTGCCACTCTGAGAAATGTTCCTTCTTTGTTTTAGAGAATCTTCCAGTTCAGGTAGTTCTTGGTATGCCCTGGCTTCAGCGACACAATCCGGTCATTAACTGGAGTTCGGGCGAGTTAGAGAGATGGGGGCCTAACTGTAATTCTTGCTTAACCGTAGTTCAAGCTGGGGTCTCATCAGATAGTCCTCATTTTATTGCTGATTATTCATTTGTTTTTTCCACCACTGAGACAGATTCTCTCCCTCCCCATAGGTCTTATGACTGTGTTATTGACTTGATACCTGAGTCCAAATTTCCTAAAGGATGGATTTATAATCTATCCGGTCCTGAGTGCAAGTCTATGAAAGACTACATCCAGGAGAGTCTCAAGAAGGGACATATCAGGCCCTCCACCTCTCCCCTGGGAGCAGGATTCTTTTTCGTTAAAAAGAAAAGACGGTGGTCTCACGCCCTGTATTGACTACAGAAATTTGAATAAAATTACTATTAGGAATCAGTATTCCATCCCGTTGATTCCTGATTTGTTTAACCAGATTTTGGGTGCTTCTTGGTTTTCTAAATTTGATTTGAGAGGAGCTTATAACCTAGTTTGTATTAAGGAGGGAGATGAGTGGAAAACTGCTTTTAATACTCCAGAGGGACACTTTGAGTATCTGGTTATGCCATTCGGTCTTTGCAATGCCCCAGCTGTGTTTCAGAATTTCATGAATGATATTTTTAGAGAACTTATTGGCAAAGTTATGATTGTTTATCTCAATGATATTCTTGTCTTTTCACTTGACTGGGATTCTCATGCGTCTCACATCCGACTGGTTCTTAAAATCCTCAGGGAAAACCATTTGTCTGTTAAATTAGAGAACTGTGTATTTGGAGTTCAAGAGATCCCCTATATTGGCTATATTCTTACTCCTCATTCATTTAAAATGGATCCCAGTAAGGTTCAGGCTATCCAAGACTGGGTAAGACCATCCTCCTTAAAGGCACTCCAACTTTTTTTAGCAATCGCCAATTTTTACCGTAAATTCATAAAGAATTTTTCTGTTATTGCCAAACCTCTCACGAATCTAACTAAAAAAGGTTCGGATCTGGTTAACTGGTCGTTGGAGGCCTGTCGAGCCTTTGATACCCTAAAAAATTGTTTCCAAATGGCCCCAGTCTTGGTTCAGCCCGATACCGAGGAACCTTTTGTGGTGGAGGTTGATGCCTCAGAGGATGGTGTGGGGGCCGTCCTTTCACAGGGGTCCTCTAACCTCACTAAGTTAAGGCCATGCGCCTTCTTCTCTCGCAAATTCTCTCCTTCGGAGAGAAATTACGATATTGGAAACCGCAAGTTACTGGCAATTAAATGGGCATTTGAGGAGTGGAGGCATTTTTTAGAAGGAGCTAGACACCGTATTACTGTTCTCACTGATCATAACAACTTAATGTTTCTTCAGGTGGCCAAACACCTTAATCCTAGACAAGCCAGATGGGCCCTGTTTTTTACTTGTTTTAACTTTTCTGTTACTTTCAGACCAGGAAGTAAAAATGTTAAGGCCCAGGAAGTAAAAATGTTAAGGCAGATGCCTTGTCCCGGAGTTTTAATGCCGTCCAACCTCCTGATACCCCCCCTGGAACCCATCTTGCCAACAAACATCTTTGTGGCAGCAGTTTCTGTGGATCTTTCCTCTGAGATTTAACAGGCTCAGCAACTTGCTCCTCCACAAACACCGGCAGATAAGTTGTTTGTTCCTGAGTGCTTTCGTGTTCAATTATTGGGTGAATGTCATGACTCCGTGCTCTGTGGTCATCCAGGTATTGCTGCCACTAAGGAATTGCTGCTGAGGTCTTTCTGGTGGCCCACTTTGTCTAAAGATGTATGGTCTTATGTTTTAGCTTGCAATGTTTGTGCCTGGTCTAAGACCCCAAGAAAACATCCCGCTGGTGAACTACAACCAGTACCCATTCCCTGTAAGCCATGGTCTCACATATCCATGGATTTTATTTCTGATCTGCCCCTCTCTGAGGGGAAGTCAGTGGTGTGGGTAGTGGTTGACCATTTTAGCAAGATGGTGCACTTTGTTCCTTTAAGTAAGCTTCCTGATGCAAAGACCTTAGCATCCTTGTTCATTGAACATGTGGTACGTCTGCATGGTGTCCCTGAGAATATTGTCTCTGATAGAGGCGTTCAGTTTGTTTCTAGCTTTTGGAGGGCTTTTTGTAGAAGATGCGACATCTCTTTGTCCTTTTCTTCTGCTTTCCATCCACAGACCAATGGGCAGACGGAACGGTTAAATCAGGCAGTGGAGCTTTTTCTAAGGTGCTATCTATCGCATAATCAACTCCTATGGGGGAGATACCTCCCGTTGGCAGAATTCGCCATCAACAATCGGGTTAATTCTTCGACGGGGGTGTCTCCTTTTTTTTGTAACAGTTGTTTACATCCTTGCTTTAGTTCTAATACCTCTGTATCCTCACTCAACCCGCAGGCAGATTATTTTACCTCTAGACTGTGCACAGTCTAGGCACAGGTTCAATTGAACCTGGAAAAGGCCCAGGAAACCCAGTGTAAACATGCCAATAAGAGACGTTCCAAGGGAGTACATTTTGTACTCGGCGATAAGGTGTGGTTGTCGCCTAAAAATCTTCCTTTGAAACAATGTTCTAAGAAATTCTTGCCGCGTTTCATTGGACCATACAATATTATTGAGCTTATCAACCCAGTATCTTTTAGACTTAAGCTACCCGACTCCCTCCGTATACACGATGTGTTCCATAAGTCGTTTACTTAAGAAATATGTGTCACCAGTGATTTCGGTTAAAAAACCTCCTTCACCTGTGAAGGTTGAGGGTCAGGAGGAATTCATTATTTCTAAAATAATAGATGTCAGAAAGATTAGAAATTCCTTTCAATACCTGGTCCACTGGAAAGGTTTTGGACCTGAGGAGAGGTCCTGTATACCTATATCTAGGATGCATGCTAGAGAAAAATCATCCACAATGCTTGGGTCCGGTGACCCCTCGTAAAAGGGGAGGTACTGTAACGGGGCGCCGAAGGCGCACTCGGTCTCCCATCAGCCGCAGACCTGCTGCTTAGCTTTGGGAGCGAGGATCTCTGTTTGGCCTCGTTCCCAGGGCGGCTTTGCTCCTAGGTCTACCTTGAGCGCCGAGCTGATCACTTGGTGCTCGACTTGTCTGTCTGTCGGTCATGTGACGCTGGCCACGTCAAATGACCCTCACTCCCCACTATAAATACGGACGGCCTGCTGGCTACAGGTTGCCTGTGATTTTCGTCCTATAGGCTGTGTACTTTATTGTTATTTAGCTACCTCTGGAATTGAACCTTGATCCGCCTCTTGACACCTCTTCTGCCTGCTCCCTGTACCTTGACGCTACCTCTCGGATTTTGACCTCGGCTTGTTTACAGATTTGTCTTTGCCTCTTCCCTTGTTCTGATGTGACCTCCTGGACTGACCTCGGCTAGTTGACCAGCTGTCATGGTCTTACCTTCTCACTGTTCTCCTTCGTTTGACATGTGCTGGCGGCCATCTTGGTTTCTGGGTTTCTTGTAGCCTCCCACCCTGTGGCTTCTCCTTCCCACTGGGAGGAGCTGGATGCCTAGCTCATATATATAGAAGGTCTGTGGCTTCAGTTCCTTGCTTGGTCCTCCTGTGTTCACATGCTTCTAAGACTGCTGCTGCTTCTGGTTCCTGATCCTGGCCTCGTCTGACTACCCGTTGGTTCCTGATCCTGGCTTCGTCTGACTACCCCGTTGGTTCCTGATCCTGGCTTCATCTGACTACCCTTCTGGTTCCTGACCTCTGTCTACGCAAGACCCTGCTTCGGTTTAGCCATCCGTTTGGACTTTTGCTTACGGCTTGATTTTCAATAAAGCCTTCTTATTTTCCACTTATCTCTTGTTGTACGTCTGGTTCATGGTTCCTTGACACCAGCCTCGCCTTCTGTTTTTGTTCTACCTCTTGTCTGATTATTGTTACTTCTCAGTGGCTGTCCTCTTCCCTGCTGTCTCTTTCTATCTGCTTGCACTTAGTAGGTTAGGGATTGTCGCCCAGTTGCGCTCCGTCACCTAGGGTGGGTGGTGCAAGTAGGCAGGGACAGGGGACCGGGTGGCAGCTCAGGGGGTGCACCTCCGCTCTATCTTGATTCCTGTGACTCTACCCGTGACAGCCAGTTTAGTGTTTCTAGGCTGGAATACTACATTCCAGTTTAGTTCCCCCCTCTGTGAGCAGAGTGGATTAGTCCATATCCTGCCTCATGGGGAGGGAAGGAAGTTAGAGTTAGTGTAGCCCACCCCCTTATAGGGGTAGGGTGTGCATGTTAGGAGCTTCCAGATATAGGGATCCAAGCCAGGATCTTGTCTCGGCTGAGACAATTGATCATCATCCCCAGCCTGAGCCTTGCAGCCTCAGCTGGTAGAAGCAAGCAGACAACTCCAGTTCCAGAAAGAAGCATACCCTGTGAAGATAACTGAGTCAAAGTCCAGAGACCCAGGAGAAGCCATATTCCTCCTCAGCTAGTCAGTCCCCAGACAGCAGAAGATAGAAAGCGCAGAAGCCAAATTCCTGCCATAGTATAGAGCTAACAAGCAGACGTCCTTTCCTGCAAAGCTCCAGGTACATGATAGAGCAGAAGATAAATTCCTGCCACACATTGCTAATACCTGCTGGGACCAAAGACTAATGCTGTACCTTTCTTGGATGAAAACTACAACCAGTAAAGACAAGTTTGAACTTTACCAAAGGTCTGGATCTCAATTACTGCTGCAAATTCCTCTATTACTCCTACTAGCATTACACTCAATTTATTGCAAATGAGCCAGGATCCAGGAGTCCAGTCGTACCCAGGTAGGAGACACCGTTGACACCATTACTACTACCATACAGAGACATTACACCACTCTGGCTTTCCTAACCTGGTGTGTGAGTTACAACATCCTTAACCCCTTAGCGCAGAACGTCGTGCATGTACGGCGGGGAAAACTGTGCCAGAACGCAGAACTCCGTACATGCACGGCGTTTATTTAAATGCTCCCCTGCCGAGATTGCGCACCTGACGCGCAAATTACCTTGCTGCGTCGGGGACCGAACAGCTCGCCCTTGGTGGCCAGGGACCGATCAGCAGTGGTCCCAGCCGCAGATCACTGCCACACATCCTGTTGTCCCAACGAGCGATCTCGCGCATGCATCTCCTTCTCTTCTGGCATCCGGCTGTAGCTGAAATGAGAGGATCGGAGATGAGAAATAGCTTTCTGTACATAATTCATTGTGATTGGTCCATTCCTGACTGTGGACCAATCACAATGAGTTATGTACAGAACGCTATCTCTCACCTTCGATCCTCTCATTTCAGTCAGAGAAGTAATCAGAGGCAGAGCAAAGTTAGACCTGTGAAAAAAAAAACACACACACCAAAAGTGCCCCTCATTTGTTCCCCATGACCCTCATCACCCCTCATTTGTCCACTGTGCCCTTCATCTCCCCTCGTTAGTCCCCTGTGACCCTCATTTGTCCCCTGTACCTGTGTGCTGTCTGCTAATAGTGACAGTACATAAGCACCCCAGCCCCTGTCATCTATACTGTCAGTAACCTGTTTTTGGCAAATCATTAGGGTTAGTTAGGGAGTTATTAGGGTTAGAGCTCTTGTTTTAGGGTAAGTTAGACGTTTATTGAAAATAAAAAAATAAATAAAAAAAATATTTAAAAAAATATATATATATATTGGGGACGTCCGTACTTGTCCCCAATAATAAATACTCCGTTTCAAATCCCCCATACCTCCGAACCTCTATCTTCTTCCTGTGACCAGTCCTTGTCACTGAATTTGCCAGCAGTGACAAATTTCTATCAGCAGTGACATAAAGCTCCGCTGCTTTTGGAGCATTTTTCTTTTTCTATTTTTATCTGAATAGATATATAGATATATATACACACACATTTTACAAAATGTCTCAACGGGTGTACAGCGCCAAGGAGGCTTATGCCATACTAGCCTCAGAGTCTGACGCTGACAGTGGAGAAGAAGAATCTTTTCTTGTGTATAGCTCTTCTTCCGATTCATCAGTTGACAAATCCTCTCACAGACGCAGTAGAGTTAGCAGCGCATCAGCTTCTACAAATGACCCCAGCTGGACTTCTGCTACTAACTTTGTACCTCAGGTGCAGACTTTACGGCCACTACAGACATTCATGTGAACACTGCAGGGTTCACGGAAGCTGATTTTTTCCACCTTTTTTTTTTCTGATGAATTGATAGACATGATGGAGGAGCAAACTAATCTTTATGCCAATCAATTTTTAGCTGCCCCAATTCATACAATGCAAGACCCCTTCAGTGGACTCCCACGACCCCTTTAATACTTAATATGGGGATAATTAAAAAAACATCACTACGGTCATATTGGAGTAATGACCTTTTACATCACACGCCAATATACCGCACCAATATGTCCAGGACCCGATTCGAAAGTCTCCTGAAATTTCTACATTATAACAATAATGCAGATTGTCCACCCCCTAATGATCCTAGATACGATCATTTATACAAAATCCGGCCCATTATAGATCATTATAATCTCAAGTTTGTCCAGGTCTACACCCCCCAAAAGCATCTGTCCATTGATGAATCCCTTGTGCACTTCAAGGGCAGACTGCATTTTCGCCAATATCTGCCCAATACCTGCCCAACAAATGGGCCAGATATGGCGTCAAACTCTACAAACTATGTGAAAGCCAAAGTGGCTATACACATAAATGTTGAGTTTATGAGGGAAAAGATTCAAAATTTGAACCCCCAGAGTGCCCCCCTCTCCTTGGAATAGCAGGAAAAATAGTATGGGACTTGATTCACCCCCTGCTAGGTCAAGGGTACAACTTGTACCTTGACAACTTCTACACAAGTCTCCCACTACTGAAATGCCTGTTTTCCAGAGACACTGTTGCATGCTGAACTATCAGACTAAACCAAAAACATCTGCCTAAAAATTTTACAGACCAAAGGATAAGAGTGAGGGAAAGCAGGGCAGTTTGCAATGATAACATGATGCTTGTTAAGTACAAAGACAAGCGTGACGTCTTTGTACTCACTACCATACATGCTGACAGATCAACCCCTGTTCCAGTTCGTGGATCCACAGAATCAGTCCCCAAACCTGTGTGCATCCAGGACTATAATAAGTTTATGGGAAGGGTGGATCTGTCAGACCAGGTACTGCAACCAGGTACTGCAACCATACACTACACTGCTCAGTGCCTCTGCAATGTAATGACATATAATATACAACAGGATTCACAGAAGCACCACTATTCTAAAACATAACCTTTAATACTTTAATGTTACAAGTCAATACACCCTTATAATAATAGAAAATGAAACAAAAAATAATAATAATCAAAAAAGAAAAACAAAACCTTAGGTCAATTTGCTATTCCATTGCACGATGCTTGCAAGAGGGTAGGCAGATGTTTTTTGGGCCTTAATTGGGGCGGTGTCCCTAATACTGGCCCTAAGTCTATCACCCTGTCTAAATACGGAATAGCCGCCCCGATAGGGGCGATCCCGTGTCTCGTGCCTCTTGGTCGCCCTGGGATGACCCTAGCACGGGGAGAATTCCAACAATGTGGAATATATAGCCCTATATTTAGACCTGGAGTATATTAGATACAAAAAATTATAAACAAATACACATACCCAGATTAGTGACAGAAAACACCCTAAATATTAGGTGAGATTAAACATTCAATATAGAAACATAGACATACGCGTTTCGCCTGGTTGGTGTCAGGCTCATCAGGGGACATATCTGTCTAGAAATTACCTATCACCAATAGTAATCACCTGAGCACTTCAAGATACACTATATAAAGTTAATTTATGTAATTAATTTTCTTTTTACTTTTTACTTTCTCTTTTCTGATAGTGAGATGATCACTATTATAGGTGATCAATATTTTTTACCAGCTACTGACTGGTTCGTCTTATAGACTTAATGTGTTTTTCAGCTGGCTGAATAGAATACAAAGTTCATCAGGCTATGATAAAGTCACTGTTGTAGAGGCTGACTAAAAGACTGAAGCCAATGTCTCATGTTCATAGCTGGAGCCAAATGGGGTTTGCCAGTTTTTGGCCAGCGCCTGCACTCCCCTAGGAATTCCTAACTGTTTATCTCCCGACCGTTATAGAATATATAAGGGCCTGTGTCAGGTAAAGTTGTATTGGGTTTAAACAGATATTGTAGTACCCATAGATACACATGCAGAACACAGGTCCCTATGATTGATAGATAATTAGAATGTCAATATACAATATGGACCAGTATCACATAAGTACTGATATAGTTCACGGTACTTGCGTGCCCTTGAGGGGTGGTCAAATGGACCTTCAGTGATCTCCGGTGTCAGGGGGCCATTGCTGGTGGGAGCATCGGGATAACTCAACAGGCGCAGTGGCAAAGATGTCCGGCAGATGTAGCAGCGAGGTGCTGCTGGCGTCCTCGCCTTTTTGTGCGCTACTTCCGGGTCCCGTGTGACGTAGGTAGCTCCCACGTGATGCTGATGCCGGGTGGCGTCTGACGTCAGACGCTAGCATATGACCCTTATGCCGGTCACATGACCGGTCATCAGAGCCATTGTAAAGAGGCAGGACAGGAGTCATATGCTAATATACATGATAGATGATATAGATTCTTTCATGTATTTTGATTACATAGATTAAGAGTAAGTAAGTTATTATCTATTTAATATATTTCTATGTATCCAATAGCAAATATATATGGGTATAACCCATTTGGCACCCTAGCCTAGTAAATTAATATGTACATATCCAGCTGCTGGATTGAGTAGATTATTGGAAGGGCGATTGGCTAAAACATTATAAGGATCAACTTTGGAGGGGTTTACCTCCCAGTCAACAATCGTTGTACTGTATATAATTTACACGATAGATTGATCCTTAATTCAAAGATACAGAGGGCCCCTTATATGAAACACGCAAAATCAATGCATTCATTTAGTCCAGCAGGTGCTACGGTATTTAGCCTAAAAATCCATCTGGACTCTTTTTGTTTTAACAGTTTGTCTATATCCCAGGGCCGGCCTTTGGGGTGTGCGGGCTGTGCGGCTTCACAGGGCGCCATAGCAACAGGGGCGCCGGGCGGCCGACAGCTCGCAGTGTAATATGCGGCAGGCGAGGCGGCACTTGTGTTCTCCCTCGGGCGGGCCCCCAGCCCCCTCCCCTGTGTCAGTGGCGGATCCAGGGGGGGGGCAACGGGGCAATTGCCCCTCCCCGAGCTGGCGGCGGCGGCTGGGCACAGGGAGATGAGCTCTTCCATTGTGGAAGCGCTCATCTCCAGTCATCTGTATCGCCGTCCTCAGGACAGCGATACAGATGCCTGCCTGTGCTGCGGTAGGGGAGGGAGAGGCGTGTCCCTTTCCCTTCCTCTGATAGGCTGCCGGCCTAGTGCCTGCAGCCTATCAGAGGCCGGCGCAGGCGGCGCGATGACGTCATCACGCCGCCTAAGCCATACAGCGTGGGACACAGGCCAGAAGAGGCCTGCATCGCATCACTGACATGGAGGTAAGTATGTGTTTTTTTAAATTTTTTTATTATGTACAATACTTTTACTGGCGGGGGCTGTTATTACTGGCAAAGGGGGGGGGGGCTGTTTGTTATTACTGGCAAAGGGGGGGCTGTTATTACTGGCGGGGGCTGTTATTACTGGCAAAGGGGGGCTGTTATTACTGGCAAACGGGGGGGCTGTTATTACTGGCAAAGGGGGGGCTGTTATTACTGACACAGAGGGGCTCTTATTACTGGGGGCTGTTATTACTAGCACAGAGGGGCTCTTATTACTGGGGGCTGTTATTACTGGCACAGAGGGGCTGTTATTACTGGTGGGGGCTGTTATTACTGACACAGAGGGGCTCTTATTACTGGGGGGCTGTTATTACTGGCACAGAGGGGCTCTTATTACTGGGGGCTGTTATTACTGGCACAGAGGGGCTGTTATTACTGGGGGCTGTTATTACTGACACAGAGGGGCTTTTATTACTGGGTGCTGTTATTACTGGCACAGAGGGGCTCTTATTACTGGGGGCTGTTATTACTGGCACAGAGGGGCTCTTATTACTGGGGGCTGTTATTACTGGCACAGAGGGGCTGTTATTACTGGGGGCTGTTATTACTGGGGGCTGTTATTACTGGCACAGGGGGGCTGTTATTACTGGGGGCTGCTATTACTGGCACAGGGGGGCTGCTATTACTGGCATAGGAGGCTATTATTACTGGCACAGGGGGGGGGCTGTTAATACTGGCACATGATTGGGGGCACTATAGGGGCATCTACTGAGGCCACAAAGAAGGGGTATTTTATATGGACTCTCTGTACAGTACAATTTTATACTGGGACACATGGTGGGTACTATGGGGAAGGGGGGAGAGGAGTACTATGGGGTCATCTACGGGGGGCACTAAGAAGGGGTATTTTATACTTGCAAATTATGGGGGACACTGAGGGCATCTACTGGAGCATTTTATACTGGTACATTATGGGGGGCACGGAGGAAGGAGGGTGTGGAGCACTATGGGGTCATTTACTAGGGGCACTATATAGGGGTATTTTATACTGGCACATTATGGGGGCACTATGAGGACATTAGCTCAAATGGGGGCATTACAAGGGGGTATTTTTTGCACTGTCACATTATAAGGAGAATTATTACTACTGGGGGGGGGGGCATTATGGAGGGCTTTATTACTCCCCCATGGTATGACCCCATAGTAGCAGCACCAGCCTCTCCCTAATCTGCTATCCCTCTGCCCCTTCTCCAAATACTTATTATGAAATCTTTCTCATTAGGATAAAACACCTCATCAGCTCCACCGAGCCCCCGGCCAAAGTGTGGAAGTGGCGTCCGAGATCCCCAAGGGCCAAGCCAAGTAACTGTAAGTTTTCATGTGAAATATGTTTGTTATACACATATAGCATACACTGTGCCACACAATATTATTATTATTTTTTTTTAGGGGGGGGGGGGGCACAAGGTTAGCTCGCACAGGGCGCCTGAACACCTAAGGCCGGCCCTGTATATCCCCACCTCTTTTGGACATTTTTAGAGCTTCAATCATGGAAAAATGGATAGCCTTAGTGGACCCTGCATGATTGGTCCATATGTGTCTAGATATGGGTTTATCCCATCTGTTCCGGATGTCCCCAATATGTTCAAGGATTCTCTTTTTGAAAATCCTTTTTGTTTTACCAATATATTTGAGTCCACAGTCACATTGAGCTATATAGATAATTCCAGAAGTATTGCAGTTTGCAAAGCTGCGGGTGTAAAATATCTGGTATTCCAAGCTATTCATAAAAGTTTTTGCTGGAGCTATAAAAGTGCACGCTTTGCATTTGCCGCACTTGAATGTGCCCACCTGTCTGTTGGACAACCAAGTGCTTTTGTCTGGAGGCTCAAAGTGGCTATGGACTAATGTGTCACCTATACTACGTCCACGTCTATATGTGATAGCCAGGGTTTCAGATAGTACAGGAGTCAGATCAGGGTCAGTCTTTAATAATGACCAGTATCGATTCAAGATGTCTCGAACTTGTTGAGACTCTGAATCAAATGTTCCAATGATCCTGATTGGATCTTGGAGACTCTTCTTTTTTACTTGTGGTTGTAACAGGGAGGTGCGATCTCTCGAGTTTGCCCAGTTCCATGCTTCATATAGGCATGGGTTTGGGTACCCCCTTTGTTTAAACCGGTCAAAAAGCTTGGATGCTTCATGTGTGAAGTTCTTAGGTTCAGAACAGTTCCTCCGAACCCTTAAAAACTGCCCTTTGGGGATGCCCCTTTGTAGCTACACTCCAGTCATACTTACGGGATACAACGGACCTATTACAACGAGTGGAAGGTGTGAGTATAGAACCTGACAGTTGCTTTGCCTCTATAGATGTAGAGTCCCCTGATGACCTGACACCAACCAGGCGAAACGCGTAGGGACGATATAGGACACCTCTATGAACTTTCTTATTCTATGTTTCTATATTGTATGTTTAATCTCACCTAATATTTAGGGTGTTTTCTGTCACTAATCTGGGTATGTGTATTTGTTTATAATTTTTTGTATCTAATATAGTCCAGGTCTAAATATAGGGCTATATATTCCACATTGTTGGAATTCTCCCCGTGCTAGGGTCATCCCAGGGTGACCAGGAGGCACGAGACACGGGATCGCCCCTATCGGGGCGGCTATTCCATATTTAGGCAGGGTGACAGACTTAGGGACACCGCCCCCAATTAAGGCCCAATAAACATCTGCCTACCCTCTTGCAAGCATTGTGCAATGGAATAGCAAATTGACCTACTGTAAGGTTTTGTTTTTCTTTTTTGATTATTATTATTTTTCGTTTCATTTTCTATTATTATAAGGGTGTATTGACTTTTAACATTAAAGTATTAAAGGTTATGTTTTAGAATAGTGGTGCTTCTGTGAATCCTCTTCAAATGACCACATTCTACAAAAATTCCCCTGAACAGGACTGTGTTCAATCTGTGAATATATAATATACAACATATTTCTTTGATATAATTGGAGACCCTTGTTTCTTTTAGCTGCTATATTTGGCGACTATGTCCTACCATATAAAGTATATGTGTATACAGGTCCTTCTCAAAAAATTAGCATATTGTGATAAAGTTCATTGTTTTCTGTAATGTACTGATAAACATTAGACTTTCATATATTTTAGATTCATTACACACCAACTGAAGTAGTTCAAGCCTTTTATTGTTTTAATATTGATGATTTTGGCATACAGCTCATGAAAACCCAAATTTCCTATCTCAAAAAATTAGCATATTTCATCCGACCAATAAAAGAAAAGTGTTTTTAATACAAAAAAAGTCAACCTTTAAATAATTATGTTCAGTTATGCACTCAATACTTGGTCGGGAATCCTTTTGCAGAAATGACTGCTTCGATAGCGGCGTGGCATGGAGGCAATCAGCCTGTGGCACTGCTGAGGTGTTATGGAGGCCCAGGATGCTTCGATAGCGGCCTTAAGCTCATCCAGAGTGTTGGGTCTTGCGTCTCTCAACTTTCTCTTCCCAATATCCCACAGATTCTCTATGGGGTTCAGGTCAGGAGAGTTGGCAGGCCAATTGAGCACAGTAATACCATGGTCAGTAAACCATTTACCAGTGGTTTTGGCACTGTGAGCAGGTGCCAGGTCGTGCTGAAAAATGAAATCTTCATCTCCATAAAGCTTTTCAGCAGATGGAAGCATGAAGTGCTCCAAAATCTCCTGATGGCTAGCTGCATTGACCCTGCCCTTGATAAAACACAGTGGACCAACACCAGCAGCTGACATGGCACCCCAGACCATCACTGACTGTGGGTACTTGACACTGGACTTCAGGCATTTTGGCATTTCCCTCTCCCCAGTCTTCCTCCAGACTCTGGCACCTTGATTTCCGAATGACATGCAACAGTCCAGTGCTGCTTCTCTGTAGCCCAGGTCAGGCGCTTCTGCCGCTGTTTCTGGTTCAAAAGTGGCTTGACCTGGGGAATGCGGGACCTGTAGCCCATTTCCTGCACACGCCTGTACACAGTGGCTCTGGATGTTTCTACTCCAGACTCAGTCCACTGCTTCCGCAGGTCCCCCAAGGTCTGGAATCGGTCCTTCTCCACAATCTTCCTCAGGGTCCGGTCACCTCTTCTCGTTGTGCAGCGTTTTCTGCCACACTTTTTCCTTCCCACAGACTTCCCACTGAGGTGCCTTGATACAGCACTCTGGGAACAGCCTATTCGTTCAGAAATTTCTTTCTGTGTCTTATCCTCTTGCTTGAGGGTGTCAATGATGGCCTTCTGGACAGCAGTCAGGTCGGCAGTCTTACCCATGATTGCGGTTTTGAGTAATGAACCAGGCTGGGAGTTTTTAAAAGCCTCAGGAATCTTTTGCAGGTGTTTAGAGTTAATTAGTTGATTCAGATGATTAGGTTAATAGCTCGTTTAGAGAACCTTTTCATGATATGCTAATTTTTTGAGATAGGAATTTTGGGTTTTCATGAGCTGTATGCCAAAATCATCAATATTAAAACAATAAAAGGCTTGAACTACTTCAGTTGGTGTGTAATGAATCTAAAATATATGAAAGTCTAATGTTTATCAGTACATTACAGAAAATAATGAACTTTATCACAATATGCTAATTTTTTGAGAAGGACCTGTATATAAAATTTGTAGGATACCGAATACATCAGGTGTTGCTTATCAGTACACTGAACTTTACAGTGTGCCCATACAGCAGTTTATGGCCACAAATGAAGTGTTGCCATATTCAGGAGAGAATGGGTAACACATTGTGGGTGTAATTTACTCTGTTACCCATTGTGAAAATAAATAATGTGGGCCTAAAGAGACATTTTCTTGTAAAAAATAAAAATTTTCATTTTCACAGCCAAATATTTCTAAATTCTATGAATCGCTTGTTGGGTCAAAGTGCTCGCTACATGCCTTGAAAAATTCCTTGGGGGGTGTAGTTTCCAAAATGGGGTCACTTCTTGGGGTTTTCCACTGTAGAGGTACCTCAGGGTGTCTTTAAATGTGACATGGCACCTGAAAATTATTCCAGCGAAATCTGCCCTTCAAAAGCCATATAGAGGTCCTTTCCTTCTGCGCCCTGCCATGTGCCCGTACAGCAGTTTACGGCCACATATGGGGTGTTTCTGTAAACTACAGAATCAGGGCAATAAATATTGAGTTTTGTTTGGCTGTTAACCCTTGCTTTGTTACTGGAAAAAATGGACTTAAATGGAAAATCTGCCAAAAAAGTGAAATGTGGAAATTTCATCTCCATTTTCCACGGTCCGGCTCATTGAAGATGGCCCACTCCACCCCCTGGTTGGTGGAGAGTCTTTGCAGAGCAGGCTTACAGGAAGGATGTATGTGTGTGAGCTGCAGACAATTAGGCCTAGTCCAGTTAACACTTCTACCTGAGACTGAAAGCTGCCAGAAAAGCAACTGAACTGAGAGAACAACCCCTGAGAGAAAGAGAACAGACATTTTCAGATGGTTGATAATCACTTAAAGGTCGGACAGACAGGTAAACGCTCATTTATGGCAACAGAATTTGCTGCTTGTGGAAAAGGTTAATTGCCTCAGGCACCAACCACACTTCTGTGACGGACCGGACATCCAGATATAAGGACTGCACCCTGTGGTTATTTGGAAAGATTCCAAAGTGTATAAACAGAAATATTCAGGGAGGACTACTACCATCATTGCTACTGCCTATGCACATGTTTCACAGTTATTGGGAAAAGCCTCAGAGCCTTGCCTATTGCTGCTGTGTATACTGCAACTCTCATCATCTATTCAGTAAAGAGAGATTTTTTTGTAACCAAATGGGCTTGCTCTTTGACTCTACCACCACCTGCCAGCCCTCTCTCTGCACCGGCTCTCCTGCCTGGCAACCCACTACCCATCTACCTAATATCAAGGGCACCCCAACCCCACAGGAAGGAGCTCCCAGAAGTCCAGGGAGTGCCCATGAGGACTGCCACCATTAGAGCTTTTGCGCTCATTATTGCCACTGCCACCACCACTCCTGTCCTCTGTCCTACTTCTTTCAGAGGAATGTTGTACAAAAACTTGCATTCTCATGAAGTAATAAATTACAAACTTTTTTTTTTTTTTTTTTTTACCAGCATTTAGTCATAGTGATATCAATTTGACATAATTGTAGCTGGCTTTTTTTTGTACAAAAATAAAAAATATATTTTGCCCACGATGGGAACTAAATATAAAGGCTTTCCCTTGTACATTCGCAACACAGGCTTAAAGGGGTTGTCTGACTTCAGCAAATGGCATTTATCATGTAGAGGAAGTTAATACAAGGCACTTACTAATGTATTGTGATTGTCCATATTGCCTCTTTTGCTGGTTGGATTAATCAATTCATCGCATTGCACACTGCTCATGTCCAGGGGTTACGGCCACCCTGCAATCCAGCAGCGGTGGCCATGCTTGCACACTATAGGAAAAAGCACCAGCCAGTCCACACTCCCGCGGTCCTAGCCACCAGAAAGAGAGCACTTTTTCCTATCGTGTGTAAGCACGGCCACCACTGCTGGATTACAGGTTGGTCGTAACCATTTAAACGAACAGTGTACAATGCGATGGAAAATGAATCAAACCAGGTAAGGAAGCAATATGGACAATCACAGTATATTAGTAAGTGCTTCGTATGAACTTTCTCTACATGATAAATACAATTTGCTGAAGTGAGACAACCCCTTTAAGCTCTGTCTAATTTACATTCTGCCATTTTATAATTTAGCATAGACGGTACACCGGTTTTCTTCCTCCATTTTATGTTGCTCTCACCACATTAGAATAAGTGTGTGGGGCTTGAGCAGAGGTGGCCTTCCACTGCCTGACAGCTTTACCATCTTTTATGCCAGACACTGTCTTAAATTACAGTGCAAATCTATGCCAGCTCATAGTGCAAGGGTTGCTAGAGAAAGCGCAAGGACTGCGTTGTCCGGCCTAGGAGCCCACTTAACCTTGCTCATAATGTGTACCAAATACATTTTTGGCAGACATTATGGTCAGGAGTTTAGTCATCTCCTAGGCTGGACAACTCTTTTAATTAGTACAAACAAATATATATAGGTGATACTTTCCCATTCAGTAGGAAAAAATGTTATGTATATTGACCCATAGATAAGGTATAAAAGAGACTGGGCTGTTTATCTGGATATTTTATAGTAAGGCTACTTTCACACTAGCATTTTTCTTTTCCGGCATAGAGTTCTGTCCTAGGGGCTCAATACCAGAAAATAACTTATCAGTTTTATCCCCATGCATTCTGAATGGAGAGCAATCCGTTCAGGATGCATCAGGATGTCTTCAGTTCAGTCTTTTTGACTGTTCAGGACCAGGGCCGTCTTTAATATTGATTGGACCCTGGGCAAAAATTTACTTGGGCCCCCTGGATCCCGCCTTCCCACACCCTAGCATGCAATCACGCCCTCCACCACACAAAAAAAAAAAATCCACACATCTGGTAGAGTCCAGTGAATGACTGCAACTACTTCCAGTTCTGAAGACTCCAGCGGCTCAGGATCAGTGCTCTGGGCAGCCGGGCTCAGGCTGGAAGTGGGCACCGCTCTGCAGGGAGGAGACCGGGGCTCGGCTCACCCTAGCGTTACAGTGCACCCCAGCACCCCGCAGTATAGCACCCTATAGTATACAGCACCCCACAGTATGCAGTATAGCACCCCACACTATACAGTATACAGCACCCCACAGTATATAGTAGAGCAGTATTGCACCCCACAATATACAGCACCCCACAGTATACAGTATACAGCACCCCAAACTATACAGCACCCCACAGTATACAGCACCCCACAATATGCAGCCCCCCACAGTATACAGTACAGCAGTATAGCACTCCACAATATACAGCACCCACAGTATACAGCACCTCACGGTATACAGCACCTTACAGTATACAGCACCCCAAACTATACAGAATACCGCACCTCACAGTATACAGCACCCCACAGTATACAGTAGAGCAGTATAGCACCCCACAATATACAGCACCACACAGTATACAGTATACAGCACCCTACACTATACAGCACCCCACAGTATACAGCACCCCACAATATACAGTACAGCAGTATAGCACTCCACAATATACAGCACCCACAGTATACAGCACCTCATGGTATACAGCACCTTACAGTATACAGCACCCCAAACTATACAGAATACCGCACCTCACAGTATACAGCACCCCACAGTATACAGTAGAGCAGTATAACACCCCACAATATACAGCACCACACAGTATACAGTATACAGCACCCTACACTATACATCACCCCACAATATACAGCCCCCCACAGTATACAGTACAGCAGTATAGCACTCCACAATATACAGCACCCACAGTAAACAGCACCTTACGGTATACAGCACCTTACAGTATATAGCACCCCAAACTATACAGAATACTGCACCTCACAGTAATACAGCACCCCACAGTATACAGTAGAGCAGTATAGCACCGCACAATATACAGCACCTCACGGTATACAGCACCTCACAGTATACAGCACACCAAACTATACAGAATACAGCACCTCACGGTATACAGTATACAGCACCCCACAGTATACAGCACCCCTAAATATACAGCCCCCCACAGTATAAAGCACCCCACAGTATACAGTATAAAGCACCCCACAATACACAGTATACAGCCCCCACAGTATTCAGCACCACACAGTATACAGTTGAGCAGTATAGAACCCCACAATATACAGCACCCCACAGTATACAGCACCCCACAGTATACAACACCCCACAGTATACAGTAGAGCAGTATAGCACACCATTCTGCGGTTTTATCTCCGGCCAAAAAAACTGAACACTTGCCTGAATGCCGGATCTGTCATTTTTTCCCAAAAGAATGTATTAGTGCCGGATCCGGCATTCAAAATACCGCAATGCCGGATCCGTCCTTCCGGTCTGCGCTGCGGATAACAAAACAGAGAAACGGATCTGTTCTTGCAATGCATTTGTAAGACGGATCTAGATCCGTCTTCAAATGCTTTCCGTTTGCATGCAGATTGCCGGATCCGGCACGCAGTTTTGGCGATGGAACTGCTTGCCTGATCACTCTGCCTCAAGTGTGAAAGTAGCCATAGTAAATTAACTTCTGCAACTTGATTTTCAGCTGAAGTATAGTAGATGATTACTGTAATTATGGTGTACAGACTCAATGCAACAAGCTGTTTACTTGTACTTCCACATTTCCCTGTAATGTAAGGGATTCCACGTTATATCAACTTAAAAAAAACATACTCCATCATTTTCTGAAAGCCATGACTAATAGGGCAAAGACGATGAGGCCATCAGCCAATGTTTTATTTCTCTTGGACCTTCACCACATTTCCAGTATGTGAGTCACAGAAACATAATTTCCTCTTTTTTTTTAACCCTTTCACAATGAAAGAAATAAAAATTCTCCTTTCTACATTCTGTTCTATTCACCTTTTGCTGATCTTCACTATTGATTTTATCTCCCAAGCAAAAAAGTACATTATCTGCATGAGGATATCAGGTCTTTCTGTACAGTTTTAAAATTAAGACGTTCATCAGGCTGTGACACCATAACTATTCAAGAACGTTCACCAGATTATTTAAATAGTGTGAGACACTTTCTGTACAGTTGCAAGAAAAAGTTAATTAGTTGGAATTACCTGGATTGTAACTAAACTGATAAAATGTGTGCAGTTGTACTGTTGATGTATTTTATTGAGCACGCTGAATGAACCTCAGAGCATGGAAAAAGTACGTCAACCCTTGACTTTAATAACCTGTAGATCCTCTTTAGCAGCAACCACTTCCAACAAATGCTGTAGCTACAGATAAAATTTTCACAATATTGAGGAGGAAGTTTGGACTATTTCTGTTTCAGTTCATCAACATTTCTGGGATGCCTTGTGTGCATACCCCTATTCACGTCATGGTACAGC
Organism: Bufo gargarizans; assembly: GCF_014858855.1. NCBI lineage: Eukaryota > Metazoa > Chordata > Amphibia > Anura > Bufonidae > Bufo > Bufo gargarizans. The sequence goes on from NC_058082.1 coordinate 317,970,430, forward strand.
ATCCCTATTAGGTTAAGTTCAGGATGCTGAAATGGTTATTCCAAAACAATTATTTATCTTTTTTAATCACCCTTACTGTATTTGATATACTGTATTTTCTTGCTTTATAATATGCACCTGATAAGACGCACCTAGGTTTTTTAGAAGGAAATTAAGAAAAGAAAATATTTTAAACTAAATGGTGTGCTTTTGAACTAATAGGGGGTCTATGGATGGTGTACTGTTATAGGGGATCTGTGGATGACACCGTTATGGGGATCTGTGGAGGAAACTGTTATGGGGATCTGTGGAGGACAGTGTTATGGGGATCTGTGGAGGATACTTATAGGGGAATCTGTGGAGGACACTTATTAGGGATCTGTCGATGACTCTGTTATGGGGGGGATCTGACCCTATAACATTGGGCCCTAGTCATAGCAGTCATCACATATGAAGTGTATGCAGCAGCCCCTAGCAGTGCTGCTGTGAAGGACACTGTTATGGGGATCTGTGGAGGACACTCTCATGGGGATCTGTGGAGGACACTCTCATGGGGATCTGTGGAGGACACTCTCATGGGGATCTGTGGAGGACAGTGTTATGGGGATCTGTTGATGATTCTGTTATGCGGGGATCTGACCCCATAGCATTGGGCCCTAGTCATAGCAGCCATCACATATTAAGTATATGCAGCAGCCCCTAGCAGGGCTGCTTTGCTAAACTTGTAGTAATCACTTATCTGTCAGCAGTACTCGCCATGCTGGGAGGTCTGATGGGGGTCTGATCTAAGGTTCATGAGGGTCTGATCTGAGGCTGCGGGGTCTGATCTGAGGCTGCAAGGTCTGATGGGAGGCTGATCTGAGGCTGGGGAGTCTGATGGAGGCTGATCTGAGGCTAGGGAGGATCTGATGAGGGGGTGATCCGTGGCTAGGGGGTCTTATGGGGGTCTGATCTGAGGCTGTTTTTTTTATGAGGGGCTGATCTGAGGCTTGGGGGTCTGATGGGGTTCTGATCTAAGGCTGGGGGGTCTGATAGGGGCTCATATGAGGCTAGGGAGGGTTTGATGGGGGTCTGATCTGAGGCTGGGGAGCTGATGGGGTCTGATCTGAGCCTGAAGGGCTGATCTGAAGCTTGGGGGTCTGATGGGAACTGATCTGAGGCAAGGGACAGTCTGATCTGAGGCCGAGAGGTCTGATGGGAGTCTGATCTGAGGCTAATGTATGCTGCGGGGTCTGATAGGAGGCTGATGGAGGTGGAGGGGGGGAAGATCTGAGACTGAGAAAGGGACAAAGGCAGGGACAGTTGTGAAGGAAGAGGCAGGGACAGAGGCAGAGTAAAAGCTGGGTGAACCCCCCTCTGGACCCCCTGGGTTTAGCTTGACTGCCATTCATGCCAAATAAAGAACTAAATAAATAACATTCTGAAATTAAAAATTAGACTGCTTTATTTAGTCAAAATGGGGCCTGTACTATATGTAATATATATAGTGCAGGTGCCATTTTGTGCTGCAAAAATACAGCGCTGTAGATTTTTTTAAATTCAAGCACAATTACTGGAACTTACCCCTAAGTCAGTTATATGTTTGACCAAATATAACAGTCACATTTTTAAGTTGAGAATTTTGTATGGCCCAAGAACGATATTACAAATGTCCAAATGGCCCCCGGCAGCAAATAGGTTCCCCACCCCTGATTTAAAAGAAGGATGTAAGTACAGCAGTCCTCAAACTCAAGCAGCATTGGGTGATGGAACAAAACAATAGCCTGAAGCACATAAGTAAATCAACTTCAGAATAGTTAAAAAAGAAGATTTGTGTTTTGGAACCGCCAAGTCAGAGTCCTGACAATTGAGATGCAGAGGCATGATCCAAAGAGAGTTGTAAACGCCAGGCATCCTAAAAATATTGATGAACTGAAGCACAGAAGAATGGTCAAACATTCCTCCTGCACATTGTGTGTACTTTATTTGTAGTTACAGGAAACATTTGGTGCAACTGAAGTGGAGCACAGCCCCTTGCCAGGGATGGGCTGAAGATTGGACTGTAGACCAGGCCCAGAATCACAGGCTACAGATTAGGCCTAGATCAAAGACCCTGGGTCTTCAGACCAGACCAGCTTCAGACAAGCCTACAACCAGTGACCCTGCTGCCTCTATACCGCCATAACCAGCTTTACCCTCTCCTACTGTCACGGCCTTTGGTTTGCGCTGTGACACTGCTGCTACATGCGGTGGCAGTGTCTCGACCTTCTGGGTGATTGCCGTGACATGGTTGCCACGCATGCTGTTGCCGGTGGTTACGTGTTTGGTATGCTTGTGTGTGCACTTCCCTTTTAAAGTTGTAGCCTCCCTCTCTCTGGTGCTTTAAGGGTTAACTCCCTGACTGGGTGTGGTCACTTGGCTTATATCTTCTGTGGTTTCCTGGCTGGAGTCAGTTGTACTTAAGCTGTCGTTGGTGCTGGAGCTCTGCTCCAGTCCAGGGTGTTCCATCTGTCCAGTGAGGGTCACCCTTGTGGTCATCAATGTTATCCCGGTGTCTAGTTTGGTGTTACATGTCTGGTGGTGTTTGGTGTCCAACATGTTTACTAGTCATTCCCCTGTCTCATGTTTATTGCAGCTATGGCTGTCCTAGGTTCCTGTGTGGTTTGTGGTGTGTGCTGTGTCCTTTAATGTTGGTGTGGACAGCAGCACTAGTGCACGGGTTCCAGTCAGTGTGTCTGTGGCAGGTAAGTTTGTTATTGGTTTCACTTACCTGCCATCTCCATATGCTGTATGTATTACCTCCCCCCTTTCAGCCTGGCCTCAGATAGAGACTCCTGTTCCTCCATTACTGGGATAAACAGGTTGTCTCTTCCCTCACCAAGGAGATGGCAGGTAAGCGAAACCAATTATTATTATTATTATTATTATTTATTATTTAAGTGCCATTCATTCCATAGCGCTGTACATATGATAAGCGGTGCACATAACAGACTATTGTACTAATCATAAACAAGATGAGTTACAAACTGGTACAGAAGGAGAGAGGGCCCTGCACGTGAGGGCTTACAATCTACATGGTATGGGAGAAGGACACAGTAGGTGCGGGTTGAGTTGGTCATGGCGGTATAGAGGCAGCAGGGTCATTGGTTGTAGGCTTGTCTGAAGAGGTGGGTTTTCAGGTTTCTTTTGAAGGATTCCACTGTAGGTGAGAGTCTGATATGTTGGGGTAGCGAGTTCCAGAGTATGGGGGATGCACGGGAGAAATCTTGGAGTCGATTGTGGGAAGAGGCGATAAGAGGAGAGAAGGAGGTCTTGTGAGGATCGGAGAGTGCGTGTGGGGATGTATCGGGAAAGTAGCTCAGAGATGTAGGGAGGGGACAGGTTATGGACGGCCTTGTATGTGTTTGTCAGTACTTTGAAGTGGATTCGTTGGGCAATGGGGAGCCAGTGAACGGATTGGCAGAGGGGAGAGGCAGAGGAGTAATAAGGTGAGAGGTGGATTAGTCGGGCAGCGGAGTTGAGGATAGATTGGAGGGGTGCGAGGGTGCTAGATGGAAGGCCACAGAGGAGAATGTTGCAGTAGTCTAGGCGGGAGATAATGAGGGCATGTACGAGCATTTTCGCAGTTTCAAATTAAAGGAAAGCACGGATGCGGGAGATGTTTTTGAGTTGGAGGCGGCAGGTGGTGGAAAGGGCTTGGAGGTGCGGTCGGAAGGAAAGGGCAGAATCTAAGGTCACTCCAAGGCAGCGGGCTTTTTTGACTGGGGATAATGTGCAGCCATTGATCGTGATAGATAGGTCTGTTGGGGGGGTTGAACAAGATGGGGGAAAGATTATGAATTCTGTCTTATCCATGTTAAGTTTAAGAAAGCGAGAGGCGAAGAAGGATGATATAGAAGATAGACATTGTGGGATTCTTGATAGTAAGGTGGTGATGTCTGGACCAGAAAGGTAGATTTGTGTGTCATCAGCATAGGAGTGATACTGAAAGCCATGGGACTCTATGAGCTGTCCCAGGCCAAAAGTGTACATTTAGAAGAGCAGGGGTCCTAGGACAGAGCCTTGCGGGACACCAACAGAGAGGGCATGAGACAAGGAGGTGGTGCGGGAGTGGGAGACACTAAACGTCCGGTCTGTGAGGTATGATGTGATCCAGGAAAGAGCTAGGTCAGTGATGCCAAGAGATGAGAGAGTTTGCAACAGAAGGGTGTGGTCAACAGTGTCGAAGGCAGAGGACAGGTCAAGGAGAAGGAGGACAGAGTATTGTTTCATGGTTTTGGCTGTCAGTAGGTCATTGGTGACTTTGGTAAGGGCAGTCTCGGTCGAGTGGTGGGTTCGAAAGCCGGATTGTAGGCGGTCAAAGAGGGAGCAAGAGGAGAGGTGGGAGGACAGTTCAGAATGGACATGTTGTTCAAGTAGCTTTGAGGCATACAGAAGAAGTGATATGGGGCGATAACTGGACAAGGAAGATGGGTCAAGTGAAGGCTTTTTGAGGATGGGTGTAATGGTAGCATGTTTAAAAGCAGAGGGGAAGACACCAGAGTTTAGTGATAGATTGAAGAGATGAGTTAGGGCTGGGATAAACACTGTGGTGAGGTTAGGGATGAGGTGGGATGGGATCGGGTCAAGTGCACAGGTGGTGAGATGTGATCTGGAGAGTAGAGTGGAGAGTTTTTCTTCTGTAATGGTGGAGAACCGGGTTTTAGGGGGAGAGGACCGAGCAGTTGTGTAGAGGGTCTGTGGGGACTGTGTAGTAAAGCTTTCTCTGATGTGGACTATCTTTTGTTTGAAATATTTGGCAAAGTCCTCAGCTGAGAAGAGAGGAGAGGGTGGGGGCGCTGGGGGGCGGAGAAGGGAGTTAAAAGTGCTAAAAAGTTGTTTAGGGCTGTGTGACAGGGAAGATATGAGAGATGAGAAGTAGGCCTGTTTTGCATCAGCGAGTGAGGATTTGAATCTGAGAAGGGATTGCTTGTATGCAGTGAGATGATCTATAGAAGGGGATTTTTTCCATCGTCGCTCAGCAGCCCTGAAAGCTTGTCTGAGTTTCTTGGTCAGGTTGGTGTGCCAGGGTTGTCTGTTGATTTTCCGGATTTTGTTATGTGTGAGGGGGGCAACAGTGTCCAGAGCTGTACTTATTGTGGTGTTGTATAGGGTGGTAGCAGCTTCTGGGTCTTGGAGGCAACAGATGGTAGAGAGTGGGAGAAGAGAGTCAGAAAGCAAGCGAAGGTCGAGATGTTTAAGGTTCCTGCGGGGGTGTGCTGGTGTGTGGACCGGGGGGCTACAGAAGAGACCAGTGAAGAGAAGGTGAGTAGGTTGTGGTCGGATAGGGGCAGAGGCGAGTTAGAAAGGTTAGATAGGGAGCAAAAGCGGGTAAAGATCAGATCCAGAGTGTGACCATCTCTGTGGGTGGGAGCTGAGGACCACTGTGATAGGCCGAAGGAGGAAGAGAGCGACAGGAGTTTAGAGGCGGCCGAGTGGCAGGTGTCAATAGGGATGTTGAAGTCACCCATGATGATAGTGGGGATGTCGGCAGAAAGAAAGTTTAGTAGCCAGGTGTTAAAGTGGTCAAGAAAGATGGTGGCTGGGCCTGGAGGGCGGTAAATGACAGCTACTTGAAGGTTGGAGGGAGAGTAGATGCGAACAGAGTGTACTTCAAATGAGGTGAGCGTAATGGAGGGTGGCAGTGGAGTTACCTGCCACAGACACTCTGACTATAACCCGTGCACTAGTGCTGCTGTCCACACCAACATTAAAGGACATAGCACACACCACAAACCACACAGGAACCCAGGACATCCATAGCTAAACATGAGACAGAGGAATGACTAGTAAACATGTTGGACAGCAAACACCACCAGACATGTAACACCAAACTAGACATACAAACACCCTGAACCTAACCCACTCCATACAAATAGGGACTTGAGGTGTGGGAGACACCGGGATAACATTAATGACCACAAGGGTGGCCCTCACTGGACAGATGGAACACCCTGGACTGGAGCAGAGCTCCAGCACCAACGACAGCTGAAGTGCAACTGACTCCAGCCAGGAAACCACAGAAGATCTAAGCCAAGTGACCACACCCAGTCAGGGAGTTAACCCTTAAAGCACCAGACAGAGGGAGGCTACAACTTAAAGGGGAAGTGCACACACAAGCATACCAAACACATAACCACCGGCAACAGCATGTGTGGCAATCATGTCATGGCAATCACCCAGAAGGCCGAGACACTGCCACTGCATGCTCTCACAGCAACACGTTGCCGCGGGCAATCGCGAGTGTGGCAACAGTGTCACAGCGCAAACCAAAGGCCGTGACACCTACTGTGTCCTTCTCCCATAACATGTAGATTGTAAGCACTCATGGACAAGGCCCTCTCTCTTTCTGTACCAGTTTGTAACTCGTCTTGTTAATGCTGAGTGCAATTGTCTGTATTATGTATGTGTACCACTGCGCTAAAGAATGAATGGCGCTTTAATAATAAATAATACTAATACTAATACTGCAGTAACTGCACTTCCCTTACTTTCCACTATGTTTTCTCCTAGGGAGCTGATAAGGAGTGGGTGATTACATAGGACAGACACACAGGAGCTTCTCTGCTCTTCAGACGCGGTGTTAAAGCAGTTCTCCTATCATGCTCAGCTGGATCTGACATGCCCCCTGTTCTGCCTCCAGCAGAGAGAGATTCAATTCAGTTCATGTCTATTTCATTTCTAATTCATTCTGCTGCAACTTCTGTATTCCTGTAGTTATTACCATAGTTAGGTATCAGCACCATCTAGCGGTGGTAAAAATGTATTGCACCTTGTTTGCTTTGTGTATTGCTTTGTGGTAGGTGCTAGGCATTGTTGGTAGTGCAAGGCATTCTGGGAAGGAGAAGCCCCAGTCTTCAGTCTACATACAGGCTACAGGACATCAGCAGAGCTGTTTCATGCAGTTCTCCGTCTTAAACTCCACCATCATTGTGCAAGTATATCTGGTGAGTGAGATCTACCTTGTTTCAGGGACATTATGTTATGCAGAGCTGTTTAGCTAGGTAAGCTAGGTATAAGTGTCACTCAGGGAGTTATTTCTGTTAGCTCGCCATGCAGTTCTTTGTATAGGCAGCCATTTTGGACTAGTGATAGGAAGTTCGAATCTTTTAAATCAGTGGTGCCCAACCATTGGGCCGCACTAGACTTAGTATAAATTTTGCGGGCCGGAACCAGGTAGCTTTGCCAGAAAGAAATGCAAACGCTGTGAGGGGGCACGTGTGAGCATTACTAGTAGAGGGCACATATCTTGTGCATTATGTCTGTGAAGAGGGCACATATCTTGGCATTATTTGTGAGGGGGCACATATCTGGGCATAACTACAGTGAGGGGGCATGCGTGAGCATTACTACTGTGAAGAGGGCACAGATCTTGGCATTATTACTGTGAGGGGGCATGTGATGTATACATGTCTGTAATGTATGTAGTGCAGTATGTGATGATCACACACTGCACTACATACATTACACACATGTATACATCACATACTGCGCTGTCACCTTCTTCTGCAGGTCTACCTTGATGTCTGGTCTTTAGGCTTCAGTCAGATCCTCTACCGCTATGCTTGCGCCGTGTGCACGACACCACCAGGACCTGGCCCCTCCTCCTTTCATCTCCCGCCGGCTTCTCCTACAGCAGGGCGCTCTATAAGTGCCCGCCCAATCTTACCAATCAGAGGCGCAGCTAGAAATGACTGGGCCCCATAGCAAAAACATTTAAGGGCCCCCCTTCCCGGATTTCTTACCCCCACATACCTATCGGACCTCTCACCCCTTCCAGAGCTCCCACCCAAACACCCCTCCAGGACCTCCCACCCCAACATCCCCACACCCATCCCTAGATCCCCCCATAAGTGTCATCCACATATCCCCTCCTCAGTGTCATCTACAGACCCCCCCTCAGTGTCATTCACAGATCCTCCCCTCAGTGTCATCCACAAATCCCCCCCTCAGTGTCATCCACAGATCCCCCCCTCAGAGTCATCCACAGATCCCCCCCCTCAGAGTCATCCACAGACCCCCCCCTCAGAGTCATCCATGGACCCCCCCCCTCAGTGTCATCCACAGATATCCCCCCTCAGTGTCATCCACAGATATCCCCCCTCAGTGTCATCCACAGATATCCCCCCTCAGTGTCATCCACAGATATCCCCCCTCAGTGTCATCCACAGATATCCCCCCTCAGTGTCATCCACAGATATCCCCCCTCAGTGTCATCCACAGATATCCCCCCTCAGTGTCATCCACAGATATCCCCCCTCAGTGTCATCCACAGATATCCCCCCTCAGTGTCATCCACAGATATCCCCCCTCAGTGTCATCCACAGATATCCCCCCTCTGTATAATTGAAGGGAAGCGCCGTAATCTCGCACAGGCGCACTGGCAGACGCTAAGAAGACGGTGCATGCACACTTCGATGCCTCTGTCAGTGCGCCTGTGGGAGATTACAGTGCTTCTCTTCAATTTTACAGAGGCTAGTGCAGTGAATAAATTAGCTAGGAAGCGGCTCTGGGCGGGGAGATTGCAGGCACAGGCAGCATCGCTTTGCTGCCTGTGCCGTTTGTGGCGCGCCCTGCGCTGATAAAGTCTTGTTACTGAGCGGGCTGCATGACACGGCTTTGCGGGCCGCATTTGGCTTGCGGGCCATAGGTTGGGCATCACTGTTTTAAATAAATCGGTTCATTTGAATCAGTTCATTCAAACAAACAGATTCATGAATTAAATATATGATTCACTTGCTGAGTCGGCTGACAAGCTAGTAAACTGAAGTTTAGGAGTTAAAAAACAAACAAAAAACAAGCATCCAGGGGGTGGGGAAATCTCAGGACGGGGAGGAGTAATTAATATAATTTAAATGGTTGCAGACCGGGGGGGGTTAGGAGGGCCCAGCCTTCACTCTAGGATCATGTTACACATGACCTGCTAGAGTCTCTGCTACCTCACACTGAGCTGCTTCAAACAGATCCGCTCAGTCAGATGAATCGACTCCTCCAGTTCAGTGAAAGCAGTGGCGACTCTAGGAACAATATATAGGGGGGGCACAAAGATACCACAGTCAAAAATGGGGGGGCAAAAACAAAATAAGTATATAGAAATAAGATTACAAAATACTAGAGAGTTGCGGTATGCAGGGATACATTTATAATAAAACAATTTACTTACAAAAGAAGCTATTCAGTCGTCTGCTGTGCCTCCTCTGCTTGCTTCCGCGGATTCTTTCCCCTTCTTTCTGTCTCTCGTCAGTGCACAGGCGCACTGTTATGGTGGATCTGTGGAAGACACACTGTTATGGGGGCATCTGTGGATGACACATTATGCCTCTCATTAGCCCTCATTATGCCTCTCATTAGCCCCCATATCAGCCCTTATGCCTCATTAGCCCCCATTATTCTTCATATTAGCCCCATTATGCCTCATTAGCCCACATTATGCCTCATTAGCCCACATTATGCCTCTAATTAGCCCCCATTATGCCTCTTATTAGCCCCCATATGCCTCCTATTAGCCCCCATATGCCTCCTATTAGCCCCCATATGCCCCCAATTAGCCCCCATATGCCTCCAATTAACCCCATATGCCTCCAATTAGCCCCATAGACCCCATATGCCTCCAATTAGCCCCCATATGGCTCCAATTAGCCCCCAATTAGCCCCCATATGCCTCCTATTAGCCCCCAATTAGCCCCCATATGCCTCCAATTAGCCCCTATATGCCTCCAATTAGCCCCCATATGCCTCCAATTAGCCCCCATATGCCTCCTATTAGCCCCCATATGCCTCATATTAGCCCCCATATGCCTCATATTAGCCCCCATATGCCTCCAATTAACCCCCATATGCCTCCAATTAGCCCCATAGACCCCATATGCCTCCAATTAGCCCCCATATGCCTCCAATTAGCCACCAATTAGCCCCCATATGCCTCCTATTAGCCCCCAATTAGCCCCTATATGCCTCCAATTAGCCCCTATATGCCTCCAATTAGCCCCCATATGCCTCCAATTAGCCCCATAGACCCCATATGCCTCCAATTAGCCCCCATATGCCTCCTATTAGCCCCCATATGCCTCCTATTAGCCCCATATGCCTCCTTTTAGCCCCCAAATATGCCTCCTATTAGCCCCCAAATATGCCTCCTATTAGCCCCCAAATATGCCTCCAAATGCCCCCATATGCCTCCAATTAGCCCCCAAATATGCTTCCAATTAGCCCCCAAATATGCCTCCAATTAGCCCCATATGCGTCTAAATGCCCCCATATGCCTCCTATTAGCCCCATATGCCTCCTATTAGCCCCCATAATGCCCCCAGCAGCCACATTTTTTATAAAATAAAATAAAAAAACACTTACCTCTCCTGCTCCTGGACGGACGCCGCCTGCCATTTTCTCCCTCCTCAGTCGACTGTGCTCTAAACTGGCGCGCACAGCGTGAGGTCACAGAGCGACCTCACGCTGTGCGCAGCCCTGCACAGCCGACAGCCGAGGACCAGGAAGTGGTGAGTACAGAGCGTTCACCACTTCCTGGTTCTTCGGTACTAATGAGCGCTTCCATAATGGAAGCGCTCATTAGTATTCACTCAGGGGAATCAGCGGGGGGGCACCCGGGGGGGCAAGGAACAACATAGGGGGGGCAATTGCCCCCCCTCGCCCCCCTCTAGCGACGCCACTAAGTGAAAGGAATCTCTATTTTGGACATCTGCTTTCTCTGTCAATGTATTACTGTACATGCTATTCTATATGTTTTACTTACACAAACCATTTGTATTCTTGTAGTTTTACCAATTCACAATCATGTTGACCAATAAACAAGTTAGACTACAGAAAACAGTCCTCTTATTTGGAAGACAGGAATGGTTTATACGGAATGTCAGACTGTACACTGTGTGAACGTGTATGAAGACAGAACGCCCACATTTCCTGTGAATCAAGTGGGGCCCGACTGGGGGCGCAGAGGTAAGGGGAGGCCATCATGAGGATGGTTTGGTGAGTGAGGATGGCAGGAAAGGGTTACTAGGGCCTGGAGTTTAGTTAAGGGTGAGGGGGTTGCTGGGGTAACAGGGGTGTGGGGGGCTTTATATAAGAGGTACTGGGGAGAAGGAGCACCCTCTTAGTAAGCTGACGAGGTAACTCACCATGTCACTGGAGGAGCTGCTTTCTAGGTCAGGAGGGAAGCGGAGGCGCGGGATCCAGGCTGACACAGGGAGCAGGTGGAGAGTTTAGCGTAGGGCGCAGGAGGTGTGGCGGCTCCCCCTGATGAAAAGGCTCGATGGCCACGGTGGGTCCACCCACCGGCGTGCTTAAGCCCTGAAATAACCCCCAGGATCCAGTGCCAGCTTAGGAGCCCCTCAGGGGACCCTCCATGGTGGGGGAGCAGGTCGGCAGTCAGCTTGTATGCACTCCCGCCATGGGGCGAATCCTGCTTAGCGGCGAGACCTAGAGCAGAGTGGGGAGTCCCCCCCAACCCAATCTCTGCAGCAAGTTCGGCTGGAGCAGGACCAGGTTCTGTGGACTCTCCCAGGCTTGTACCTTCTGGGAGGTCCACTCGGTGCAGGCAGGGATCCTGCGGACCAGGGGCTGTGCAAGAGGCAGTCAGGGAGCTGCACAGGCCCTTTGACTCGGTGGGACATGAGGAAGAAGGACACGCCCACCACGTGGCTGGAGCCATGTTGGAAAGAAGATCAAGTACAGCCAGCATGGAAGATTCCAGGAGCTGGGACAACACTGGAACCGGGGCTGATGCCTGTATGGGTGGAAAGGATGGGGGGGTTTCTAGATAGGTACCCAAACCGGGAGGCAGTGGTGCTGTTGGACAAGGGTTTTAGGTGGGGTTTCCGTATTCCCTCAGTTCCGTTGGCGGGTACGATTGTACATAAGAATTTAAGATCGGCGCTAGAACATCCTGAGGTAGTTTCTGAGAAATTGAGCTGTTTGGGGTGCCTCTGGCAGCGGAAAAGACAGTAGGGCATGCGACGGAGTTGTGCTTTCTGGGGATTGACATGGTCAAAATGGAATGTAGGTTGCCGGAGGACAAGTTGGCGGATTTGTGGCAGGAAATTGGTAGGGCAAGGAGATTGGCGAAGATTAGGTTGTCGGATTTGCAGTCCTTGTTGGAGCTAGGTATGGGAGGATGTTGGTCATGGGTGACATTTGTTACAACTTTGATTTTGAATTGTATTCGGACGCTGCGGAGAAGGGTTGGTTTTGGGGCTTATTGCCATGGTCAATGGTTTGCAGGCCGTTGGCCGGAGTCTTGGATAGTCAGGGGTTGGGTAAGAAATTTGGCGCTTTTGGAGCTGTTTACAATTGTCCTGGTGGTAGTGTTGTGGGAAGAGTGATTTGTGAATAGGAAAGTCCGCTTCCACTGTTGCAATCTGGGGGGTAGTGCAGGCAATTAACAGCTTGTCGGCATCTTCTCCCAAGGTGGTTCGGTTGTTGCAATATTTGGTGCTGAGATGTTTATCCATCAATGCTTGGATATTCGCAGTGGGACAGTTTTTTGTCAACTGGTGCCAGAAGTGGAGGACGTGGGACTGGTGTGTCCAGATCGGCTGTGGGAAATCTGGAGGTCGGAGGATGTGGACATGTATGCAGATAGGATAGTGGTTTGAATCAGGAAGTCTAAAACAGACCAGGAAGGAAAGGGTAGGCAGTTGACTTTGTTTGAGGTCCCAGGTTGTGTCCTTTGTCTGATAAAATGTCTACAGGGCTATATGGGAGTTTTTGGGGAGGGCTCCGCTCCTCTTCTTAGGCATAAGGACGGATCGTTCTTGTTGAGGTTCCAATTTCTTTTTTTTAGGAGATGTTTGAAGGTTTTAGGGATTAGCGAGGCGGGTTATACGGGGCACTCATTTAGGATTGGGGCGGCAACAGAGGCGGTGCAGTGTTAGGTCTGGGTGAGGCTACTTTCACACTAGCGTTCGATCGGATCCGTTCTGAACGGATCCGATCATATTAATGCAGACGGAGGCTCCGTTCAGTACGGATCCGTCTGCATTAATTACTTAGAAAAAATTCTAAGTGTGAAAGTAGCCTGAGCGGATCCGTTCAGACTTTCAATGTAAAGTCAATGGGGGACGGATCCGCTTGAAGATTGAGCCATATGGTGTCATCTTCAAGCGGATCCGTTCCCATTGACTTACATTGTAAGTCTGAACGGATCCGCTCGCCTCCGCACGGCCAGGCGGACAGCTGAACGCTGCAAGCAGCGTTCAGCTGTCCGCCTGTCCGTGCGGAGGCGGGCGGAGCGGAGGCTGAACGCCGCCAGACTGATGCAGTCTGAGCGGATCCGCTCCATTCAGACTGCATCAGGGCTGGACGGAGGCGTTCGGGTCCGCTCGTGAGCTCCTTCAAACGGAGCTCACGAACGGACCTATGAACGCTAGTGTGAAAGTAGCCTGAGGAGATGATAAAAAGAATAGGTCGGTGGGAATCTATTAGATTTCGCTCTTAGTGAGTAGGTTGTGAGTGTGGTTTATTGTAATGGTTAATGTTTTCTCTAATGTTCTTTTACTGATTTTAGGTTTACCAGTGGCGTTGGTGTGGATCCTGGGGCATTTGTTCGTGTTCTGGGGGGCAATAAGGGCGGACATCAGGCAAAATGGTCGCCAACTTGGTTTTGGGTCTGACATGGCGGTGTTGCGATGGCTGGGTATCAGAGGTATGGGGTGGGCTGTTGCGGGAGGTGCATTGCTTTCTGAGATTAGATCATGACCCAGACATTTTACTGTTACATGTTGGTGGGTAACGATTTAGGGTCTCAGCCATTTTGGGAATTAATCCGGGACATTAAATTTGATTTGCTGTGGTTGTGGGCCTTATTCCCTAAGTTGATCACGGTATGCTCAGACATCGTGCTGAGGCGGTCTTGGAGGGGGGTGAGATCGGTCGGGCGACTTAATAAAGCTCAGATCAAGGTGAATCGGGCGGTGGGTAGATTTATGGTGAAGAATAGGGCGGTGGGGCATTCAGAATTGGAGTCCAGTGAGGGTGAATTTTGGAGGGCAGATGGAGTGCACCTCAATGCTGTAGGTATAGATTTGTGGTCCCTGGGGATTCAGGGAGGAATCAAAACAGCTTCGATGATGTGGAGGGAAGCGCAATCTTAAGGGATCAAGTTGCACGTTGTTGGCGGTGGGAGGTCCTTGAAGTTGGTGAATATGGTGGTAGGTGAAAATGGGAGGGCCCCACAGGTGGGGCTAGACTCTCATGGTTGAATTGGAGAGGAGGAATTAGGCGTCCATCAGTTGGTGCCTCCGAGCTGGCATTCATTGGCTGGGGGCAAGATGGAGTTACCAGTTTATTTGGGTGCAGTGGTTATTGGGGCTTCTAGGACCTCCCTCGTCATTTACTCATGGTTAATTTATTTTATGTTGGATGTTTATTTGTTATTTATTTGTTATATATTAAAAACGGCTGCTGTGGCCGATTCAATCCGAACTGTTGTCCAGCTGTTATTTTAATGGTTGAGGGGGGGGGGGGGGGGGGGAAGCTAGGGTTTAGTGAGACCCGAACGGTCTAACCAATACCATTGTCATGTCTGTCAGGACCAGCCTTTGGTGTGTGAGAGCTGTGCGGCCGCGTAGGGCGCCATGGCAACAGGGGCGCCCGGCGGGCAACACAGCTCGCAGTCGGTCTCTCACAGCAGGCCGGCCCGAGATTGTGTCAGGTTCCGGAGCGTGGAGGAGCAGCTTAGGGGCACAGGCGCAGCATCCAAGTGCTCTGCAGACAGGGAGGGAGCAGAAGACTTCAAATAGTGAGTACCTGTTTTTATTTTTATTTTTTATACCAAATATCTTTCATTAAATTGCGCCAGGGTCTAATAAAGGGGGGCAGGTGACTGGATAAGGGTGACAGACACTAGGTATGATTAAGGGGGCAGGGGACTGGATAAGCATGACAGACACTGGGTATTATTAAGGGGGCAGGGGACTGGATAAGCATGACAGACACTGGGTATGATTAAGGGGCAGGGGACTGGCTTTGGTTGACACTGGTTATGATTAAGGGGGGCAGAGGACTGGGCAAAGATGACAGGGTATGATTAAGGGGGGCAGGAGACTGGCTATGGGTGACACTGGGTATGATTGTACTTGTTTGCACTTGCACTTAAATTATCTGTAATAAATAAAAACTGTTTTCCTCTTTGTGTATGTTTAGGTGAACCAGGGGGAGGGGGGACGCCACAAGATTAGTTCGCACAGGGCGCCTGAACACCTAAGGCCAGCCCTGATGTCTGTTACTAGAGACGAATCTAGCCTAACAGCCAGATGGCTGCAAGTTAGGTGGAAGTGAGACACCTAGTGGCCATGACTTTACAGTTTTTTTCAGGTGGATGCAGACACATTTTTAAAATGAAGTGATTTAGAAATTGTCTAATTACACAATTCTCTATTGAATGAAATTAAATTGTGTGAAAGTACAGTCACTCTGTTCTGGAAAAATAAGATCTACAAGGACTGTTTTAGGTTATACAGTTTAGATAAACAAGGTCCATTGGCTACCTAGCTCTTGAGATTTTAGTCTATTTGATTTCAAGAATGTCTACATTTCTGTATTGCTGGTCTAATTTCAGACTGATATTCTGATTCAAACTTTGTTGCAAAAGAAAGGAAATGGAATAAAAACTCTCCCAATCTCACAGAAAATATAGTTTATGTGTGCGTAGGAAACAGCAAGGAAAAGAATTCAAAGGATTAGAAATGGACTCGATCAGTAATGATACTTTCACTAAAGTAACTAGCAAACCAAAAGTAAGGAAAAATCTACAGCTGTTCTTAAAAGTCTAGAAAAAAAAGTCTATATAAAAAAAATGCTCCAGGCAAAAATGATACACTTATGTTATGCCTTGTGCAGGATTTACTGTTTAGTGCTCTTTAAATTCCTTGTCATGCACTGCAACGCTATGCATACCAAATCTGTTATGCTTGGACTGTATTTTTTTTTTTTTTTTTTTTTTAAGTGGTTTTAAAGTGGTCTATTTAGGCAATCCCTACCCAGTATACCCTATTAGAGCATCTGGATCTAACTGTGCTAGCCAGACTCACTCATCCTTGGCTGGGGAAATGGGTACTTCCTCCTGGCAATATTAGCTGATCTCAGGTTTTGCAGCAACATGCCAACTAGAGATGAACAAATGGATTCATCTCATCAAGTAGAGTTCTCCACCTGTGACAGGGTGTCCCCGAAGCTGGAGATACTCCCCCCACTGCTTCATAGACAGGGCTGGACATATCAGCTGGTCCTGACAATGTTGTGCCTGGGCCATGCACCGAGTAGTGGCGCAAGTGCAGAGGCTCTGGTTTTGCTTCCACAGTGGTGGCTGTTTATGTGATGAGATGTCCGACCCTGTCAATCGAACGGCGGGGGAAGCGTCCTCAGCTTTGGGGACACCCCATGGCAGGTGCAGGACCTTGACTTTCTTAATGAGACAAATCGATTCTTATGAATCTATTCACTCATATTTAAAGCCAGTCCTTCCCATTGCTTGACATAATAGTACACCGTGGTGAGCAGGTTGTGTCCATGAAATGCATACTACTTTGTCATGGTTATAGTACACTAGAACTTCCCCCATTCTGATACCAGCAGGTGCGAGCTGTGGCTAAAAGCCAATATTTTGTTGCAATGGCTGCGATTTGAGATACTTCCAGTCAGCATGTTGAACCACTTAGATGCTGCTGTCACTAGCCACTGCAACATCCGAACAATGCAAGTATGGGCTGTGTATGAGTTGTAATGGCAGGTAAGGGCCTAGCCATGTGTACACGGATCAGATATAACATTAAAACCACTGACAGGTGCAATGATTTTTTCATGACAATAATAACTATCCAAGGGTGGGATATATTAGGCAGCAAGTGAGTTCTTGAAGTTGATATGTTGGAAGCAGGAAAAATGGACAAGTGTAAGCATGGTAAAAAATTGTGATGGTTAGAGTCAGAACATCACCAAAACAGCAGGTTTATCTTGTGGGCTGTTCCTGGTATGCAGTGGTTCCTACCTACCACAGCTGGTCCAAGGTAGGAGACTAGTGAACTGGCAACAGGGTCACAGATGCCCGTGGCTCATTAATGCATGCAGGGAACCAAGGTTAGATAGTCTAGTTTGAGCTACTGTAGCACAGGTATATGGCACAGGGTTATATGACCTAGGAGCTGACAGCTCCTGGAGTCCTACCCTGACCTTTGAACATAAAAGAACAACTCACTTGTCCATGGTTTGCCCCTGCTCCATTTCTGGTCACTTCCAAACAGTGAACTGCTGTGACATAGCATTCATGTTGCTGTGACAGCTGAGGCCTGTGATTGGCCGAAGTCACGGGACCAAGCTGCTTTCTGGTCCTGCAGGGACTAGAAGCGGCCGGGGATGGGGTGAGCGGCAGAAACATAGACAGATGAGTCGGCTGTTTTTAATGTTCAGGGGACAAGGTAGGACGTGTTGTAAAGGTCCACACTCACGCCTAATCTGTATATGTAGCTATTAGGGGCCAACCGTAAAAAATAATATTTAATCAATGTTTTATATGTTCCACCCAAAAAGTAAATTAAACACAAACCCTAAACACAAAAAACAAACTGTTATAAAGCTACATCCATGTAAAGATAAAAAAGCATAACCTCCCAGAAAAAGACAATCTCAAAAATGTTTTTTTCTCTTTCAACAAAACATGCTTTTATAGTGTAGAAGTAATAAAATATACAAAAAAGAAAGCATAACTGGTATCAGCATGAATGTAAAGACCCACAGAAGAAAGTTAAACTGTTATTTAGAGCAAAAACTAGGTGGATAAAAAGAAATTGCTGCCCCCCCAAATAGATTTATAAAGGTTAATTCAGTCATTTTATATAAACCCTAAAACGGCAGCATTAAAATCCAACTACAATTGTTCACTACAGCAAGTGAAAAATAATAACTGGGATCTAAGGGCCAAGTAAGGCTGCACCCAAATTGTGTCTGGCCATGCTGAGACGATCTAGTCTATGCATGCATATGATTCTTCCTCTCCATGTAGGAAGCTTTAAATCAGAATATCTCATGGGTACTGAAGATTCAATAAAACATTCTTCATTTGGATGTGATACATAGATTTAATATTGATTATTTGCCCAAACATGTAGCAATTTCTCCCCTATTCCAGTCCTGACAGACCGAGCATGTGCCCTGCTGCTCCTTTTATTTTCTATAGGCCTGCTAAAGATAGCCGAGTTGGCTCCTGTAAGCCATACTACTAGGGCTTAAAAAAGCAGACAGAGCCCATTGTCACCCCTTCCATTCCAGCCGTTCACCCTATCTGCTGACGTCAGACACTCTTAAGCATGTCAATCATGCCACAATGATTATAGTCAGCACAGTAATAAGAAGGTGATAGTTTAATATGTGAAATCCATGTGACAGGTTCCAGAGTATATACAGTGGTATACAGTAATATACAGCGTATATACAGTGATACCATATAAATGGAGGAATGCTAGGCAATACACTTACAACATAGTTGAGAGAAGAATGGTAGGCAATACACATACAACATAGTACATCCACCACTTTAAGGCACATTTTCTCTGAAGATGCTTCAACAAGTCGCCCTGAACGGGGTCATCTTCAATTGATTCCCTATCCCATTTAAACTGCTTGGCCCAAAACTTTACTTTGTAGTAGGAAGGTGAATCATCACTATATATAGCAATCATCCTTTCATGGATTTCTTTAAGCTTCTTTTCTTTCTTTGCAAGGAATTTAAACACAGAACAAAGCTCAAAATCCCCAACTTTCTTTATAGACCCACACAGTACTGCACTTGCCATGCTGACACTTCCAGTGCTTTCATCAGATCGAACTGCTACTGTATGTGCTGCATATTTAGACATGTCTTAACCGGCACAGACAAGCTCAGCTCTCTAACATTGACAGAATATGCTGAGGTAGACAACTTATACAGCCCTTGTATAACATAGCACAGGGATGAAAAGTAGACAATGCACCTACAACATAGCACAGGGAGGATTAGTAGACAATGCACCTACAACATAGTACAGGGAGGATTAATAGACAATACACATACAACATAGTACAGGGAGGATTAGTAGACAATACACATACAACATAGTACAGGGAGGATTAATAGACAATACACATACAACATAGTACAGGGAGGATTAGTAGACAATGCACCTGCAACATAGCACAGGGAGGATTAGTAGACAATGCACCTACAACATAGTACAGGGAGGATTAATAGACAATACACATACAACATAGTACAGGGAGGATTAGTAGACAATGCACCTGCAACATAGCACAGGGAGGATTAGTAGACAATACACATACAACATAGCACAGGGAGGATTAGTAGACAATACACATACAACATAGCACAGGGAGGATTAGTAGACAATGCACCTACAACATAGTACAGGGAGGATTAATAGACAATACACATACAACATAGTACAGGGAGGATTAGTAGACAATGCACCTGCAACATAGCACAGGGAGGATTAGTAGACAATACACATACAACATAGTACAGGGGGGATTAGTAGACAATACACATACAACATAGCACAGGAAGGATTAGTAGACAATACACATACAACATAGTACAGGGAGGATTAGTAGACAATACACATACAACATAGTACAGGGAGGATTAGTAGACAATGCACCTGCAACATAGCACAGGGAGGATTAGTAGACAATACACATACAACATAGTACAGGGAGGATTAGTAGACAATACACATACAACATAGTACAGGGAGGATTGGTAGACAATACAGATACAATATAGTACAGGGAGAAATGGTAGACAATACATATACAACATAGTACAGGGAGGATTAGTAGACAATACACATACAACATAGTACAGGGAGGAATGGTAGACAATACACATACAACATAGCATAGGGAGGATTGGTAGACAGGGCCATCTTTAACAAGAGGCAAAAGGGGCAGCTGCCCCGGGCCTGTTGCTTCTGGGGAGCCCAAGGCAGCTGCCTCTTGAGCCCTGCTAGCCACTGCCCTGGGTGTCAGGCTGTCAGCTACACAGGGGGTGCTGCCATGCCTGCCGGCACTCCAGGCAGCGTACTGTGAGAGCTGTGATTCTCTAGGACCTTAGATGACATCATCACCATGTGACCAGTAACCTAGCAATATTACTGGTCACATGGCTATGAGGTCATCAAAGGTCCTACCAGGATTGTTGCTTTAGAAGTTTGCCTTAACTGTGGAGCTTTTTTTGGTGAAGATTACATCAGAAAAAGGGTCTGTTATGCTAATATACTGTAAACTACTGTATAGTGGGTGCTGTATACTGTGGGGGCCTGTATACTGTGGGGGGCTGTATACTGTGGGGGCCTGTATACTGTGGGGGCCTGTATACTGTGGGGCCTGTATACTGTGGGGCCTGTATACTGTGGGAGGCTGTATAATGTATGCTGTGGGTGCTGTATATTGTGGAGTGCTATACTGCTGTACTGTATAGTGTGGGGGGCTGTATATTGTGGAGTGCTATACTGCTGTACTGTATACTGTGGGGGGCTGTATATTGTGGAGTTCTATACTGCTGTACTGTATACTGTGGGGGGCTGTATACTGTATACTGTGGGTGCTGTATATTTTGGAGTGCTATACTGCTGTACTGTATAGTCTGTGGGCTGTATACTGTATAAAGTGGGTGTTGTATATTGTGGAGTGCTATACTGCTGTACTGTATACTATGGGGGGCTGTATACTGTATACTGTGGGTGCTGTATATTGTGGGGTGCTATACTGCTGTACTGTATACTGTGGGTGCTGTATATTGTGGAGTGCTATACTGCTGTACTGTATAGTGTGGGGGCTGTATAGTGTGGGGTGCTGTATCGTGTATAGTTTGAGGTGCTGTATACGGTGAGGTGCTATACTGCTCTACTGTATACTGTGAGGTGTTGTATACTGTGGGGTGCTGTATACTGTGGGGCTGCTATACTGCTCTACTATATACTGTGGGGTGCTATACTGCATACTGTGTGGTGCTGTATACTATAGGGTGCTATACTGCATACTGTGGGGTGCTGGGGTGCACTGTAACACTAGGGTGAGCCGAGCCCTGGTCTCCTTCCTGCAGAGCGGTGCCCACTTCCAGCCTGAGCCCGGCTGCCCAGAGCACTGATCCTGAGCCGCTGGAGTCTTCAGAACTGGAAGTATTTACAGTCATTCACTGTACTCTACCAGATGTGTGGATTTTGTGTGTGTGTGTGTTGTGGTGGAGGGCGTGATTGCCTGCTAAGGTGTGGGAAGGTGGGATCCAGGGGGCCCAAGTAAATTTTTGCCCAGGGTCCAATCAATAATAAAGACGGCCCTGTTGGTAGACAATACACATACAACATAGTACAGGGAGGATTAGTAGACAATACACATACAACATAGTACAGGGAGGAAT